>NW_024346667.1:19731330-19898847 GCF_902729225.1 Pteropus medius
AAAAATAAACAAATAGTAGAATCATAAGTGTACAGCTAGATAGATTTTCAGTGAGTAAATTCCCTGATTAAGAAATACAATTGTACCAGAATCCCAGCATGACAATTCACGCCCACTCCCAGTTACAGTCATGGCTGCTTAATAATGGGAATGTTTTTGGAGAAATGCATCATTGTGATTCATCATTGTGCAAACATCATAGAAGGCACTTACACAAATCTAGATGGTACTGCTTACTACTGTATTTTATATGCTATACTTTTATATCTCTGGGAGCATAGTAGGTTTGTTTACACCAGCATCACCAAAAATGTAAGTCCTGACAGTGGGCTTTTCTTTTTGTAATGCCAGTGCCTAACTTAAGCCTTGATTACCTAGGCATCCACTTCCAAGAGATACCCACTTCAACTGAAGCCATCTCAAATAAATACCTTGCCAGCCACAGGACTAGAAAAAGAGCCAAACTGCCATGACGCCCCTCCTCCCCAACACACACACACACACACACACACACACACACACACACACACACACACACACACACACACACACACTGAGGCCTTCGCTTTAGGATTCGGAGTTGACTTGAGCAGACTATTTGCTACTTGATTCTTCTCCCCTTCGTTCTACCGCCTGCGCCCGCATTCTAGTCTCCCATGTCTTCAGCCGGTAAGCCTGTAAGTAATAACTCTTCTTTTTGTTTAAAGTTTCCTAATGCTTATAGCTGAAGGGCATCTTGCGATGGTAAGAACCACAAAGGTCGGCCTAGCTGTAATTTTGGTTTAGAATGGTAGATGTCACCGGCAAGTTCACTGTGCCCAGAAGAGTGCCCCCAGGCATTACTAGCTGATAGCGTCACTATCGATAGAATGAGACAGCACAAAACATAATGCTTTGCTTTATGACTTGAGTTTATGACAGAGGCTACGTCACTAGGTGATAGAAATTTTTTAGCTCCATTATAATCTTACGAGACCACAGTGGTATATGTGGTCGATTGTTGACTGATCCTTTGTTACAAGGCACAAGACTATATTATTTCCTTCCTCTCCAAAGCTAATTGCTATACTGACTTCTAAGACCATAGGATAATTTTGACCATTCAAAAATATTTATATGATTGGAATCCTAAGTGTATATTCTTCTGTGTCTAGCTTCTGTCGCTCAATCATATATGTGAGATTCAGCCTGTTTTTGCATGTACATTAGTTCATTTATTCTCAAGGTTCTAGAGCAGTGCTTTCCAATAAACCTCTGTAATAATAAAAATTTTTCTGTGCTGCCCAATACGGTAGCCACATAAAACTACTGAATGCTTGAAATAGTATCACTGAGTACCTGAAATTTTTATTTTATTTAAAGTAATTTAAATTTAAATAGGCACATGGCTAGTAGCTACTGTATTAGACAGCACACCTCTAGAATAATCTATGTAAGAATATGCTACAGATTACTTATCAGTTCTACTGTTTACGGATGTAAGAATTACTTTAATGAATAAAGCCGCTATCCATATCCTTGTACCAGTCAATTGGCACACACACATACACATTTTGTTGAGTGTATACCTAGGAGAAAAATTGCTGAGTCCTTCTAATATTAAACATTGAAATAAATGTGAGCTGTATATACATTTAAGAAAGATTAATAAAAACAAGTAAGGTAATTATTTTCCAAAATGCTTATTCCACTTTGGTTGTGGGTGGCCGGAACCTGTCCTGGCAGCTCAGAGCACAAGGTGAGAATCCGCACTGAACGGGGTGCCCTTCCATCACAGGGCGCACTCACGCACAACCACATTCACTCAGACTGCGACAATTCAGACATGCCAGTTTACCTAACGTGCACATCTTTGGGATGAGGGAGGAAACTGGAGGACCCAGAAGAAACCCGCACAGACATGGGGAGAATGTGCAAACTCTCACAGACAGTGGACTGGCCGAGAATCAATTTTTTTCTTTATGACTATTATAACAAAACTATACTGAATGAAACAATGTTATTCGAGAACCTGCTATCCACCCAGCCAAAATTAATCTCTCAAATTTCCAAAATTTTGTTTATATAGTTTGTTGATAATTATCACTTTATACTTAATTAATAGTTAATAACTTAATAGTTATTTGTGTTTATTTTATCTCCTGTAATAAGGCTTACTTTCTCTGAGACAGGAACTGTCGGTATTGTATATACTTTTGTGTAATTTCTAGCATAGTGCTTGGCCCACAGCTGTGGTGACTATATGTTTAATTTTCTCAGGACTACCCAGGTTTATGCTATTATCCTGATGGCCCATCTAGTTAGCACTCCTCTCTGCTCTCAACACTGTCCTGGTTTATATATAATGTTATTTGGTCACTCTATTCATATAAGAAGCTCAAAAGAAAGAAGGAGAAGGAGAAGAAGAACAGAATTGAGAGTTACTTAGCAATTAAATTGATATTTAACGGAGTGAAATACCTCTAAGTGTGACTAAGAAAATCATTGGTGCCATTAAGTAGAAGGGAGTCAAGAGGAGAAGATTTTTGAGGAGGCTGACAAGTGTGATAAGTGTGGCTTGGATATGTTGACTTTGAGGTCGCTAGTATAATATATGGCAGAATGTGGAGTTATACATACAATGTTGGAAGTACAGTGGTGATTAGAGTACTAGGAGCACTGGAAACCAGGCTCCGTATCCCTCACATAGGGATTTGGCAAAGAACAAGACAGAATCCCGCTCTCGTGCACCTTTCAATCCAATGAGAACGGGCACAGTAGACAGCTGTTTATAAGTATGAGTAACTTTTTGGTCTGAGGGATAGAGCTGAAAGGTAGGGTTGTTTTAAAAATATTGGGAAACACTCATGTTTTCAAGGAAGAAGAGCCAGAGTATCCAGAACTGAGAGAGTGAAATGTCAAAAATTTCGAAGCTGTTTAAAAGAAGCATATGGTCTGATGTCAAATGCTAAAATATGACTGAGGAAATAGAGATAATTAGTTATACAGTTTAGAAGTGGACACAGTATTTGTTATCACCACTTAGCACAATTTGTTGACATTCTTAAAAACCTTTTTTTTTTTTTTTTTTTTTTTTTTAGAGATTCCTTAAGAGTCTCGTGGGAAAAATATAAATTTGTTTGTCTTGTTTGTCACTAAATTTTGGTGACATTTAATAGCTCTTCAATTCCTAAATGTGTTAGACAAGGTAGCATGGTGGTCCTAACAGCCAACATCATTTAATTGAACATGCTTTTTTCCTTACTAAAGTATATTATATTAATTTTCCACAAAATCTCAATTTCTCTTTTTCTGAAGATATGAATCTTCACTTGTTTTAACTTCAGGAGGATAAAATATTTGGCATTTGAAAATCTCTATAAATATATTTTATAAGAATCATTCTTTTCTTTTGCAGTTTTTCTTTTTTGAATATGGAAGGTTAGGAAACCACAATTTCTTTTCCTTATAAGTAATTTCCCATGCAAACAAAATAATAACTTCTAAGGAAAGTTTGAGGCTTTCTAATAATTTATGATTCAAACCAAATATTTCTTTGGGATTTTCCCACACTCGATCATTAGGGCTGTATATATACAAACTAAACCATAATGTCATCAGAGTAATTCTATTTCCTAGAAGTTCAATAATGTTAAGATTAATAATAGCTAACACTTAAAAAGAGTTTATGGTTTATAAAAAACTTTCACATATGTTATCTCATTGGAGTTTTTGAACAACCTTGTAAGATCCTCATTTATTGCTCACATTTTTAAGGTGAGGCAACTGAAGTTTAGAGAAGTCAAATGAGCTGGCCCAAGTCACATAGTGGCTTAGAGGTAAAAACTTAGGTTTTCTAAACTGAAATCTTCACTCTTTTCAGTAAGAAAATGTTCAAAATAAAATGAACTTATTGTTGGGTTGGAGGTATCACCAAAGTGAAAGAATAATGCTAAGCACTACCACATCAATTTGATCTTTTGCAGGGGTTGGTAAACTACTCCCTGTGGGCCAGACCCAGCCCCCCACCTAATTTCTTGTGCATGTCCTCCAGCTAAGAATGTTTTTTTTTAATGTATATTTTTAAGGTTTGTAAACACACACACACACCAATATGCGACTGATATATACATGACCTGCCAAACTTAAAAATACTTAAAATTTGGTCTTTAAAGACAAATTTTGCTGATTCATGTTTTATGCAGTCTGTATTACGCCCACCAAGCTGAAGAATTTGGGAGGAGACTCACCTGAGCTGTTTTCAGGGCATCCCTGGCCTGTGCATCCCAGAAAGTGTCTAAGAAATGACCCTTGTCGTTTCTGAAGCTAGGGAACTGGACCCCAGTGGAAAAGGGTAATTCCTTCAGTCCTGGCTTCCACCGCGCTTCTGCCTCCCAGGGCAGACTGGCTGTGTGCCTTTGATACTGTGTGTATGGGAGCGATTTTGGAGTCATTCTATATTTTTAAACTTCCCCAGTGTTTGGAATGTCTGGCTTAGAGCTCTATGTAAAGGTGATAGTCTAAGAAAAATTTTTTAATTCCGAGCACAAAAACAAAATGGTTTTCTCATTCTCACATTCTCATCCAGAGCAATGGTATGAGAGAATGTGGAGGGCATCAGGGAGTTAAATAGGTTTTATCTGAAATGTTTACTTTGCCGATTATATCTATCGTTTAAAAGATTTAATATGGGACTCATTTGAAAGATAGAGTTGCTAAATATAGCTTTTCCGCAGAATTTTATTGAATACTTACTATGTGAAAGACACGGTGCCAAAGTTAGGAATATGAAGAATAACGCTATACTTGCCCTCAGGAATTCATGGACTAGCAGAGTGGTAGACTATTAATAGTATTACCATGTTATCACACAAAGTAAAAAGAAATTTAATGGAAATATATAAATGCATTTTTGACATTGAATATGCTTGGATCTTGATAACACTTACAGCTTTTTACTGCTAAAATGAATTTTAGAAGTAACACTTCATCTATAAATGGCCAGTGGAGGTTCAGAAAATTCTACAAACATTTACTTGGAACACACTGTATATGAGGTAGGCCTTTTCCCTCCCACCTATTAAAAGTTCTACAAATAAGATGGCAAGTCTCACCAACACCAAAAGCCACTTAAGCTTCCAATTAAGTGTTGAACCATGAATCCCATCGCTGCCTGAAGGCAACCCGCGTAGGCACTGGCAGCAATCACATTTGTTTGCTGTGTCAGCCTGAGAAGGTTACAAGGAGCACAGTGATAATCCACACCAGCAATCAAAGGGAGTTTGGGAAAGTGGGTGGGTCTGGCAGAGGAAAGTTGCTGGGGCACTGGCATATGCATGCATTTGTTATGTGACAGCTACTTGGGGTGGCTCTGCAGTTAGTGTTTTGAATCACATACAAATGTAAGCTTTATCTGCTCTCACCACTGACTGACTCTGCTCTTTTAGTTTTGCCCACTCACTTTCAGATGTCACAGTGTCTACTTTATATAAAACTTGACAGTTTTGCCCATTTGCTTTCAGATGTCACAGTATCTGCTATATACTGAAGTCAAATAATCACATCTATAGCAAAAACAAATCTACCCATAGCAATTTATTTTCCTCTATACACAGCAATTCCAAAAAGAGCATTCGCTTCAATATAAATTGGCCTCAAGTCCCCAGATGTTGCTGACTGCTGCTCACAGAATTATTCTCTCACGCTCTGAAGTTACTTTGGCTATCAGGGCATTCTGAGTTGTCGCAGGCTTCCAGATGAATTATGAGAAATTGGCAGAAGGAGCAATGGTATCAAAACCATGAAATAAAGAGTGTGGATGCCAGGCCAAGTTCAAATGGAAATAGTCATTTTTCCTTTTAGGCCAATGAAAACTTAGTTTCATGCAAAGTATTCAGAGGAAGGTTTCCTTTACTGCATCACCCAGTAAGTATTTACTGGATACATTTCCTGGGTGCAGCATGTACCCACTAAGAATCCCCTTCACTACTGGAAAGACCGCATGGAACAAAGTAAGTTGGAAGAGTAAGCAGGCTCTATTTCAAACGTAAAAGCAACACTAATTTAAGATGTTTTAGAATTTTCATATTTGTAGGAAGAAATGCAAATGTGTTTCAGTCCCAGTTTGCGAGAAAGCGTATCCCACGCTGTGCTGCAAATGGCTTATACTGTGGGGGGACACAGTGGTGGCCTCTGATGGATGGACCATAAGTTCAGCTGCAGAGGCATCTGGAAGAGAATGTTCTTTGAAGGGGGAGAAATTCAGAGGTACTAATTGAAAAATTTCCTTTGCTTTTAGATTCTATCTGACTCAAGTTAATTTGTTTCAACTCATTTTTATGGTAGTTTTTAACGTAAGGCAAGGCTTGTCTATTACATGACTATAGGAAAGAGAAGAACTAGCCACCAAAGCCAATGAGGAAAGCTGGCTGTCTTCTGAGGACTTCTTTTGGGCTAATCTTTGCGGAGTTCCATAGATGCCTTTCCTGGGATTTTCAGACTCCCTGTTCCCTAAGACAAACCACAGTTCCTAATAGCAGAAGGATCTGAAGGTCGATGTAAGGAAGATAAACACTCCCAGAGTCAGTTTGTGAACTTAAGCAAGTCACTTTAGAAATAGTTGCCTTCACAGGCAAAGACACAGGGATGTCTCTTTATTTTTTCTGGTTAACACTTATTCAAGCCCCCCACCTACAATATTAGAAGGAGTTCAGATAACTTTGTCATTATCCCCCACTCCAAACTTTCCAAAACCTCAAGAGCTTACATAGTCTTTTGGGTGGACATTAGTGTCCATTCAGTATGCTCACACTGATGTTTATTCAATGGAGTATAGTGAATGAAAGTATGGGCTCAGATTTCCTGGTTTTGAATGCCAACCATACCATTTACTAGCTATATAATGACCAGATTTCCTGGTTTTGAACGCCAACCATACCATTTACTAGCTATATAATCATGGGCAAGTTATTTAACCTCTCTGTACCTCATTTTCCTCAATGGTGAAATATAAATAATAATAACACATCTTCATTAGGTCATTGTGAGAATTAAGTAAGTTAATACACGAATCTTAGTCTGCTCTGGCTGCTGTAACAAAATACCATAGATCGGGTGGCTTAAGCAACAGGTATTTATCTCTCACAGTTCAGGAAGCTGGGAAGTCCAAGGTCAAGGTGCCAGCGGATCTGGCATCTGATAGAAATCCCCTTCTTGACTTGCAGACAGCCTTCTACTTGCTGGTTCTCCACATGGTGGAGAGGGAGAGCTCTGGTTTCTCTTCTTCTTTTTATGAGACACTAATTCATTCAGCATCATGAAGCCTTCACTCTGATGACTTTATTTAAATCTAATTACCTCCAAAAGGCCCTACCCGCTAACTCTGGCACATTCATGGTTGAAGCTTAAACATGAATACAAACATTCTTTTCATAATAACTTGTAAATAATTATATTAGTGTTTGCTTAGAGTAAATGTTCAATAAATAGTGGTTCCTATTATTACCGTCTTCCTTGCTTCTCCCTGCTGCACGGTGTCATGGTGTCATATGATGTCACTGTTGAGAGTCTATTCTCTATATACAGAGACTGCTGTCCTCTCTGTAGTGAGATCTTACCAGTCTAGCCCTGTAGTGAGAAGCCTCTAAGATTCACAATGATTCCTGCCTCCTGGTATTCATCCTCTTGTGTAATCCCTTCCCCTTGAGTGTGGGATGTACTTAGTGACTTCCTTCTAGTGACTAGAATATGCTAAATGATGGCATGGCATTTCTGAGATTAAGTTATAAAATGACGGTGGCTTCCATCTTGGGCTGCCATGTTGTGGAGAAGCCCTTGGAGCAAGAAACTGAGCCAGACCTTCAGCCAATAGTCAACAAGGAACTGGGGGCTACTAAGATCTATGTAAATGATCTTGGAAGCAGTTCCCTCTGCCCTTCAGAAGAACCTTCAGATGAGACTACAGTCCTGCTGACATCTTGACTTCAACCTCATGAGAAAACTTGAGCCAGAGATGCTCAGCTAAGCTACATCCAGATTCCTGACCCAGAGATACCAAAAAATGTTTGTTGTTTTCAGCCACTAAATTAGGGGTGATTTGTTAGGCAGCAATAAATAACTAATAGGTTGTCAAAGTCCTCCAAGGGCAGGCGAGGGCCAGGGTCATCCCAAGATGCTCCCACTTTTGCTTCTGTCTGGTTGATGCTCTCATGATCAGCTATTTTCCCAAGGGAATGAGCACTGTGACAGGTGGTTTGGTCTGGAGGAGTTACCTTGGTTAGCTTCCCTGAAGCAACCAATCCTTTTTTATGGAAACTTAGGTCCTTATCCTGAATCCTCAGCTTGGACTCTCACTCTTCTCAATAAACTTGTATTTCAGGAACCTCACTGTCCTTTCTTGTCACTGGGATGTGGTTGAGGTTACCTAGGTCTAATGCCTCAGGGTTCCCCAAGTTTGAATTTTGAGACATCTGGGTGTTTTTTGTTCTTTATTTCCCATTGAGACTCCTTAATAATCTCAGAGAATGGCAACCAAAAACGAGTCATGATAAGCTTTTTTAACACTGAAATTCCAGAGCTTGAATGGGCCACTCAGGTTGGTAATCCTTCAAAAGGTCTCCTAGAAAGTCAGCATGTATACTTGACCTATCAAAGTCTACTATTAATTGATTATTTTACCTTCCTCTGAAACAGCAAAAGGACTTTATAACACTTTGCTTTCTTTTCATTCTCTCTTGACTTTTATGTCATTGTTGCCATTTATTTTAATCATATATATTATTCAAACAAGACATTATTATTGTTGTTGTGCCATCAGTGCTCATTTAGATTTACTTTTATATTTATCCTTTTTGTTGTTCTACATTTCCAACCTTCTGTTTGCAATTACTTTCTTTCCGCCTAAAAATCTTCCTTTAGGATTCTTTTAGTATGATCTCCTGAGGACAGATACTCTTTTTTTTTTTTTTTAATTTATCTGAAAATGTCATTATTGCAACTTTGTCCTTGAAGGAATTTCCAGTCAGCATAAAATTCTAGGTTGGCAGTTACTTTCTTTCAGTATTTTGAAGATTTTCTCTTCCACCGTGTTCTGATTTCTGTTGTTGCTACTGAGAGATAGGCTATATTCTGTCGCTCCTTTGAAGGTAATCTGTCTTTTTTTCTCTGGCTGCTTTTAAGATTTTCTCTTTATATTTAATTTTCTGTAATTTTACTATGATGAATCTATGTCTGAATTGCTTTTTTATTTATTCGCAGTTGAGCTACACCCAGATTTCCAACCTACAGATACCAAGAGAAGACAAATGTTTGTTGTTCCTGGGCTTCTTAAATCTTCAGGGCCTTCTGAGCCACGCTTCTCTTGCTCAGGCCCACTTCCATGTCTGGAAGTGTACTTTCCCTTCTAATAAAACTTTTCTTTTCTACTGTAAAAAAAAAAAAAATCTTTAGATTGATCTCTTTCATTAGTTTTGAAAGATTCTCTGTCATTATCTTTTTAATTATTGTGTCTGCATAATTTTCTTTCTCTTTTTCTGGGACATTAATCAACCATATATTAGATCTTGTTACTGAATTTCTAACATTTCTTATCCACTCTTTTATTTCATTCTTTTGTCACTCTATGCCTTATTTCTTGATAGAATTTTCTGACTTATGTGATATTTACTAATTCTCTCTTCAACTGTGTATAATCTACGGTTAAACATATTCACTTAAATCAGTGTATTTCTAAGGTAACCATGAAAATAATAGTAAAACAGTGCATAAATTCCAAACTATTTAAATTCTTAATTTTGATTTTTATATTTTTCAGTTCTAGAATTTTGGGGGATTATTTTCAACCATGATGTGTTATTGTTATGTTGGAGTACAGGGAACAATGGAACAGAGTTTTCAGGAGGGTTTAGGACCAGGAAAAGTTCAGGAGATGGGAGGAAGTTTGGAAACTGGTTCCAGTTCTGACAGCTAAGGAAGGAAGTCCCAGGAGGCCAGTGGAAGCAGGAAAGAGCAGGAAGAGGAAGCTCAGATGCATCATCTCAGAGAGCCATCCAGAGCAAGACTCCTCAGCCTTGTTGAAAGACTCTGAGACAAAGGGTGATTTATTCTTTTCTTTATTGTATGCTGTCTGTTGAGTATCACAGGTCTAAGGATGGGAAGTAAATGTAACTAGAAAGTCAGGTAAATCCCACAGCTGAAACTAATCCCTAATTGAGACTAGGAAGCTACAGTTCCTTGCCAAAAGACAGCATAGTTTTCTGATGAAAGTTTTCTGGTAAAGAAATGTCATAACAAAAGTAATGGTTTAGTATCTTAATCTCTCTGTCAGTGCAGTATTTTGCATAATCTTTCAACTATTTTATCTTCAGTAACTCTCACTATAAAAATGAATGTATTGAGAAAGGAAGGAAAGAAGGTCATATTGTAAATTTAGAATGAGAAATGAGAATTGAATTTACAACTTTAAACTCTATCAATATGAATTGTGTAATGAATTTCATTTTATAATTTTAGGCCTTCCTGCTAAAAACAAACAAACAAACATGCATTTAATTTATGTCATTTCTTCTATTTATTGCTAACACATTTCAAAGATTTATATATTTTTTTTAAAAAGCAGAATCATTATATTAGAGAAATGCAAACATAGCTCAATTAATGGATCTCTTGGGAGTAAAGCATTCTTGAAGGAAATCTGCTTTGTTAAAAATGACAATGAACCTTCCCTTCCCTCTCATGGAACCAACACAGTGAGAGGTGGAAGAAATTTGAGTGTTGGTAGGTAAAGGTGGTTGTACTAGTTTCTCATTGCTGAATTGCCAGTGAGAGCAGCATTTGAGGTGTGATTTGGCAAAGAGCTGGTGTTACTTACTGAAGCTCCTGCTATCCTATAACAATAGCAGGGACAACTATGGGGATGGTGCCCAAGTCCACAGAAGATGGCCTAGAAAACGTGGAGTTGGTGGCTTCTTAGGGGCAGCCATACAGGCTTAGTTACAAGTCATGTGTGCATAGGACGGAATCTAGAAATTGGAATACAATTGTAGACTTGTACTTGGGAATCAGGAGACCTGGTTTCTCTTTTAGATTCTGTCAATAACAAATTATGTGGCCTTAGGTAACTTGTCAATCACTTGAGGCAGCAATTTCCACATCTCTAAAGTGAGAGTGTTGAAATAAATGTTCTCTAATGTCTTTCCCAGCTCTAAAGGGCTCTGATATTATTGATGTATTCTCATGCCTCATATTGGTCTTACCACTGGGAAATTAAAAATTTTTATAATGAAAGTTATTTTAAGCATTGCAAAAAGTAGAAAAAATATTATAATAATCCTCTAATACTCCTTACTTATATTTGATAGCTATTAACATTTTCTACATTTGCTTTATCTATTTTTTTAATTTTTAAAAATTATGAATATCTTGACATTCACCCATAAATAATGATATTTGCCTACATAACCACAATACATACTGTTATCACAAATAATACAGTTAATAATTCTGTGACATTGCCTAATATCTAGTCTTTAATCAAATTTCCCCAATTGTTCCCCCAGATATTTTCTACCTTTGGTTTGTTTGAATCAATTAAAGTTCCCCACATTTCATTGAGTTTTTGTGCTTTAAAATTCTCTTTTAATACAAAGCGATCTCCTCTATTTTTTTTTTAACATGGCATTAAGTTGTTGAAGAAGATAAAATTTTTGATGACAAATAAGCTATTAGCCTGCTTCTCTTCATTAGCACAGGTGCAATATTATGCTACCTTGGATTGGTTTCTAAGCACCATTTAACCCAAAGTCGTCTCTTCAATAACCTTTTTCTCAGTAAGAAACAAAACAGAACAAAACTGACATCTTTGGCTCAGACAGTGTGACTCAAAGCAACCAGTTCCTGTCCTCAGACTCTGGGGCCACTCTGGGGAGTCAGACTGGGGATGCAAGGTCAGTGGATGATAACTGCAAAAGGAGACAGAAAGATAATGTTTTCCTTGCTGAATGGGGAGAAATTTAATGGTGTACATTAAGTCTGCAATATCATTTAAAGTAGTTTCTGTTTTATTAGATACAAACTTGAGTTTCTTTAATCCTAGGAGAATTCTTAAAAACATTTGGCTACATTTTTTCATGACAAAAGCTATAATTTTTAATATGCTTCTTAAGGATATTTTAACAAAAGACTATAATGTTTTTAATTTTATTGAACACAAGTAAAATGAGATTTGGGAGGACTTTAAACTTTGATCAAACAATTTCGATTGAGGCCTCTCATTACATAAGAGTCTCATTAGTGATATCTTATGACAATGCTACCTGCAATACAGTTTGAAACTCCCATATTTTGGCATTTGCTATTAATTGAACACTTGAATCCTTAGTGCTACCTATACATAGTCTACATACATCCTTCTTTGTTTTTCTGCTTACGGTTTGTATATCCTTTTTCTCCCCATTAGTAGTGAGCTAGTTATGACTTCATTATCCAAACAGCTGACCTCCCAGAGTTGTGGTTAAGAGAAAGGAAAGGAAGAACGAATTTTAAGTTTAGTTATGCCTTTAAAAACTTGATGAAAACAGCTAAACATAAACAATAAATATTGGTCTTGTTCATTTATCTTCATTAAAAAGTAATCAAGGCACATTACATAAAATTAATAATTACAGAAAAGTATAGAAGCAGCAAAAGACTGTCAATAATCTGATCATTTAAAGTCATTGCTGTTAAAATGGTAAGATATATTGTTGTCATTTGTGTGCATTTAAAATGTTTGCATGTAAAAATATAGTGTTATATACATACATTTATTATTGAAAACCTCTAGGTGCCAACACTGTAACAGGTATTTGTGATAGTGATTTGTGTCATTTACCTATATTTCTGGTTTTCCTCCTTTGCACGTGTGATCAGATTGTAAGTCTTGAAATTAGGCTTAGACATGAGACATTTCAGACAGAAACTTAAGATCATACGTGGAACTTGCTAAGTTCCTTCGCCATGATGGCAGGTGATGTTTTAGCCTGAGCGCCAGACAACCCTTGATGTATTTGTTAACAAGACATAAATTTTGCTGTTTTAAGCCACTGGGAATTTGAGGTTTGTTTGTTTGTTTGTTTGTTTGTTTGTTTTTTACTGGAATATCTTGATTACTAAGGTTTTTACATATATTATCTAATCTGATCATCAGTACGACCCTTAGAGGGCTGTTCTTATCCCCATTTAACAGATGAGGAAACTGGGTCTCACAGAGGTTAAACAACCTGCTGTTTGTCAAACAGTAAATGAATGGTGGAGCCAGAATTACATGTAGGTCTTTGAGACTCTCTCTTTTACCTAGATCTGCTCTTGATATACCCTGACTATAGCAAAGAAATTTTTCATTTTGTTAAAAAAAATCTTTAAACATATTTTTTATAGATTGCATGTTATTCTACCATACAAATGCTCCACGATCTGT
Source organism: Pteropus medius (assembly GCF_902729225.1). Lineage (NCBI taxonomy): Eukaryota > Metazoa > Chordata > Mammalia > Chiroptera > Pteropodidae > Pteropus > Pteropus medius. The sequence goes on from NW_024346667.1 coordinate 19,744,763, forward strand.
TTATACATTCTCCAGTTGTTGGACATTTACATTTTCTAATATTTTGCTAGTAAATGAACGTTCTAACAGTTTGTACAAAATCTTTGGTCTGAACTCCCTCCGGGGAGGTAGGATCTGACTAAGACTCAGGTCTTAGGAGCCAAGGAGTGAAAGTGGGAATAGTGTAGAGTTAGTCTTGCAGCCACTGGTCATGGAGTCAGGAGATTTCTGCCAGAGGCAAACGAGAATCAAGAACCAAATGGGCTGCAAATCAGGCATCAGTCAAAAAAGAACTGAGGAGAGGTAAAACCTGACCTGTGGCAATGGAGCTACAAATGAAGATGGTGAGACAAATCAAGCAGGTAGAGGAAGAGGGGATAATTGATGGATCCTAGAGACTTTAAGGTGCTGAAATATAGAGGCAGGATAGTTACATAAGAGTAGCTGCCAGCATTTACTTAGCACTTACTATGCGTTATGTGTTGTCTTAGCCCATTCAGGCTGCTATAACAAAACGTCACACAGACTGGGTGGCTTTAAACAACAGACATTTATTTTTCACTGTTCTGGAGGCTGGGAAATCCAGGATCAAGGTGCTGGCAGAATCTGGTGTCTACTGATGGCCTGCTTCTGGTTTGCAGATGGTTGCCTTCTTGCCGTGTCCTCACATATAAAGAGAGATCTTGTGTCTTTCTCTTTTCATAAGGGCATTAAGCTCACTGCAGTGGCCCCATCCTCATGATGTACTCTAGCCTGGATTAGATATTTTGAAAAGGAGTCCTGTAGCATCCCCTCCTTTGAAGCAGAATAAGAGAACACCAGAGGGTGCCTGTTTGTAATGCTCTGCTTTGGTGAAGTGTTTTGGCTCAAGATTTCTATTCTTTTGTCTATTGTTTTGATGTGAATATAAAGGGTTACGACTACTTCTGTGGGCTAAGCCACTGTGAAAAGTTTTCTGGGAAGTCAGTGAAAGATGAACGCATGGATTACTGAGAGGAAGCAAAAATGCAAGAGGAATCATGGGGGTGGGGATGTAAAGTGCATACGTTGGACACACAGAACAAAAATAAAATATAAGCAGAATTAAACCTTGAGAATTTCTTAAAGAGCCCATAAAATAAGTTTAAATAGTTTGGGGCTTTTAACCCAGTACAGTAATACAGTAAAACATAGCATATATTGTAACATATGGTGTGGGAAAATACATAAAATGTAATTTTATGGTATTGTAAATTGCACTATTTAAATTGTTTTTTTCTCTTTAAAAACGCCAAGTGTATCTCAATAAATTTATGTAAGTGTAATATTGGCTGTTAGTTTGAGATAAATACTTTTATTATACTAATGAATGTTTCTATGCCTTTTTATTTAGAGTTTGTATCAAGGACAGATGTTGAATATTATTTAGTCTTTTATTTCATTTTATTTTACTTTATTTTTTTTTGCCTCCAATAGGCCCATAATATGAGTTTTCTCTTTTGCTTTATTGTTGAGATTTATGTGAATAGATTCCCCAATATTTTTAGCCTTGCTCTCTTTAGTTGAGCTCTCCTTGACTATGCTCTATTATTCTTTTGAATAATTGCTAAATATTATTCACTTGTATTTATTGTAGATTTTTTCCTAGTTCTCTCATATTCAGAACTAGAAATTGGAATGTGTTAGCTTTATCAAACAAATCCGAAAGCTTCCTATCCTTTGTTATGTTCTGGAATAGTTTATACTATTAGAACAATATGTTCTTCAAAATTTTGAAAGAACACACATTTGAGTGTAACTTCAGCAGCATCCCATAAATGTTGATGTATATGGTGTTTTCATTGTCATTATAATCTTAATAGTCTGTCATAGTGGTATTGATCTCTTCAACTGACTTCAGAATTATATAGAATATTGCCTTTTAAGATCCAGGAGACTTCTGAGAATGTTTTTGTTTGTGCGGATTTTCATTTGTTATTAAGTTTAATTTTATTGCAGTATAGTGAGAAATTGTAGTCTGTATAGTTTCTGTTTCTCTATTTTTACTTTTTTTCTCAAGCTTGTCTTCTACTTCACTGTTCAGATCTTCTGTAGTGTCTACTCTAATATTACATTGAATCTTTGAATTCAGAAATTGCAATTTTCATCACCTTTCTATCTTTCTTGATCTCAAATGATATCTTTTGAGCACTCACTTTAATCTTATATTTGCAGTGCCTTTTGTAAAATGAGAACAAAGATTACATAATTTCTTTAAAATGCGCCTGTTTCTTTTTTTTAATTTATTTTTAATTAATTTTGTGTGTGTGTGTGTGATATTGGTTAATGAAATCCAGTAAGTTTCAGGTGTACAATTTAACAGTAAAACATATATATATTGCATTGTGTGTTTACCGCCCATAGTTAGATTTCTTTCTGTCACCACATATTTGACTCCTTTTACCCCATCTACCTCCTTCCTCTCCCCTCCCTGCAACCCACGGTAACCACTAGTCTATTGTCCATGCCCATGAGTCTCTGTTTGTTTGTCTTGTTGAAAATGCCCTTGTTTCGAATAATAACTGAATTTCAGAAAATGACATTCATTCCTCTTCTTATGAAATATGAGAGTTTCAATGGCTTACTGTTCATTCTCTCTTCAAGAGGGAGGTCCAGGTTTCCTCCAGGTTGGCTTGTAGAGTTAGGATTTCATGGTTGTGTGTGTATGTATGTGTGTGTGCATGTGTGTGTGCTTTGTCTAAAAATGGTTGGCTCTATCTTGTTCTTAATCTTTCAGCATAGTGGGAGGGAGACGGGACAGCTCAGCTTTTCTCTGGTTTACTTCATGGCAGTTCCCTGCTTCCAGGACTCCAGCTCTGCTTCAACGCCATTCATTTTTGTATAGTATCTGAAAGCCTGAGCCAGGGCTAGAAGGCATTTCAGCTGGGTCCTTTTTTCCCTGTGCTGAATTCCCAGTGGAACAGTTCCCCCGATGCTTATCCCTAATGTGTACCTTCTGTAAGGCTCCAGCTTGGTAGAAAATCCCACAGATGATGGTAGAGTGAAAATGTTTCACCCAACTATTGAATATTACACTGAATATTGAATATTGAAGGTAACTCACCCCAGCTCTCTGCATATTGCCCCACAGTCCATCAGTACCAATGCTCACTCCTTTGCATCCCAGGATTTTAATGTAGTTTTGCTGGTTTCTCCTCCGCTTACTTTTTGGGCAGACGGCATTTAGTGGATGGTTCTTTCTTTTCATTAATCCCTTCTCGCTATATCTAAATGATTTCTTCATTGCTTCTAGCATATACATAATCTTTCCTTGATTATAATCTTTATAATCATTTCAGTAGGAATGGAGGAGGAGCAATTTAATCTGCGCACATATCTTGCCTGGTCTCCACAATGTTTCTGAGTGCTTTCTGTCAAGTCTTATACATATTACTAACCAGACGGCAGAGTGCCAGCTTATGTTTTCCACAACATAACCGGAGCCTTGCATATCATTTACATTTTATAAACACTGGGCAAATTGAATTGAATTCCAATGCAACACCCCCTCACACTTTTCTACCCCTAAACTCAGGCTTTTAATATCATATTTTACCGGCATAAATTTTTATAAAATAAGACTTGAGTCTCTAGTTTCCTTTTGCAGTTTCAGAAATAAAAAAGGTAAAATGAGAGCACCAGATTAGAGAAATTTTCTGTAAGTCATTTAATAAAATAATTGGGTTAATATGCCTGGATCTGTGTCATTACAAGTGAAATCCATGCTTCATTGCTTTCACACTGGGTGAATTACCCTGGGAAGCCAAAAGACTGAAATGAAAACAACAGCTTGTTTTCCCCTGACTGCTCCTACTCCTACCTTCATATTCAGCTTGTGCCCAAAGAGCAAGGCAACAGGAGAGCACTGTTTAAATCTCTTCTGAAATGTTCATGTAGATATGGTTCTGATAGCTGTTATAAATGTCAAGACTAAGCCACTGGATTAGTTGAGTGAGTCACCTGTGAAGGCTATGTCTGAGAATGTGAGCTGACTAAAGATGTCTAGGCAGGGGAAAGATCATTTATAGCCCATTTCCCAGTTTTTTTTTTTTTCTTATTCTCCTTTTAGTGATTGACACAACCACCTGGCCACATAGATTGGTGGTATGATTGCTGTTTTCTCAAGAGGCAGTGCAGAGGAAGGAGGGTAGTGTCTTAGTCACCTTGGGCTGCCATCACAAAATTCTCTAGACTGGCGACTTAAACAACAGACATTTTTTTTTTTTTACAGTTTCGGAGGCTGGAAACCTTAAGATCAAGGTGCTGGCAGCATTCAGTTCTTGGCGAAGGCACTCTCCCTGGCTGATAGATGGCCTCCGCACATAGCCTTTTTTAGAGTGTGTGTTGGGAAGATAGCAAGACAGCAATCTCCCTGGCATCTCTTCTTAAAAGGGCACTAATTTTATCAGAACAGAGCCCCACCCTTATAACCTGATTTGCTTTAACTATTTTCTTATAGGGCCTACTTTCAAATACAGTCACATTGGAGGTTTGAGCTTCAACATATGAATTTTTTTTGTGTGGCGGGTGGACACAAGTTAGTCCATAGTAGGTAAGCTGAGGGATGTGGTATATTTGGAGAGATTTGGAACAGGATCTTGTTTCCTCCTGTTGCTATGTGAATTCAGCAAGTCATTTCCTATTCTGAGTCTTAATTAGCTCATCTGAGGGACTCGCATGAGAAAATCACAAGGGTCCTGCCAACTTGACTATTCTGGTCAAGATGGTTCCCACTAACGTCAGACACATTCCAGCCTGTCCAATTGAGTCAGTCTTATCACTCCATGTGCATGCTACACTTGGCTGGTTCTTTTGTCCATGGACGTCACTATGTCCAGAAGGACTTTCTCTTACCAGACTGTCAAATGAGAGCCCTCCAGTCTTTCGGAATACTTCACATTCATCCAGCCATTCGATTACTCTGCACTTTGTTGTTGTTGTTCCTCTTTGTTCCGGGCACTGTTCTAGGTGCTGGGTTGTCCTTGCTCTGATGGAGCTTACATTCTAGTGGGTGTGCATGGATAAAAGGGACTGATAAATAAATAAACTAATATACGATGTGTCAGAAAGTGATAGGTGTTATGGAGAAGAATAAAGCAGGGTAAGGGAGTAGGATGTCCTGGCAGGGTAGAGGATTGGAGGGTTGTTATTTTCTATAAAAGGGTCAGGAAAAGGCTCTGTGCCAGTGTGCAGAGGATATGAACTAGCCAAACATGCCTCAGGGAAGAAGATTTCGGGTGGGCGAGGTACTAAGTGCCTGGAGTGTGCTTAGTGTGGTTGGAGAAGAATGAGCAAGGAGGAGAGTGAAAAGAAATAAAATCAGAAAAGTGGCGAGAACCAGGTCATGTGGGGCCCTGAATGTGCCTGCTTTTAAGTTCCCGCAAACATCAAGTAGTTACTTTGTCTCTTTGACAAGAGTTTATACTCTTATTTGTGGGAGAGTGGTTTTTTGGGAGCTTACTCCTCAATGAATTTACATTTTAAAAATGGAAACCATGAACTTTCTGGATTTATGTTTTTTTAAATGGAGATCATGTTTAAATGCAAATCAAATCAGTTGCCTAAAACACTTTACTATTTTTTTTTCCATTTTATTATTAAAAAAATCAAAACCTCTCACCATGGCCCACGATGGGTCCTTTCTTACCATCCTAACCTAATCTTGGCCACCTCCCTCTCCTCTGCCTCCCTAAGCTCTACTCCCTTTGGCCTCCTTTCACTTCCATGAATCTTCCAAGTGCTATCGATGCAAAAGTTTTCCTTACAGGTCTCAGCTCAAACGTCCTCTTCTCAGGTAGAGGCTGAAAATGACACTTTCCTAGTATTTTTGACAATTTGTAATTACTTAATTCATTGCTTTTTGCTTAGTTCGTTTTGGATTTTTCTTTTTAAACACTACGCTTCATGAGGACAGGAACCTCTTCCTAGCATTGTATCTGAGGGTCTGGAACATGATAGATGCCCCAGAAAGATTTTTTTGAATGAATAATTGAGGACTAGATGAATTTAGTATTCAACAGCATTGCCTAAAATAAACTAGAATTTTCTATAGGTTTTCAGGGAAACTAGAGAATGAGTTCTCAAGCCTCATTTTTCTTCATCTATCAACACTAATTGACTCAGTCAATTATTGTTCTTTCTAGATTTATAAAGCTCTTTTAAAGTATAATTTTACCAGTAGTTCTTTTATAGACAAAATTTGTCTTTTTTCCATTTCCAGTGATTTGCATGATTTGAGTCACTTTATATTAATTGTGTAAGCATAGTACAGTTCATTGACAAGTAAATTATAAATGACTAAGATATTTTTGGTTTGGGAATGGATGTATGTTAACACGTAGATTAAAATGTAATTACTTATTACTGCATTAAAATTGACAAAAACTGTTTTCTTGACAATGGATTAAAGAAATGACTGTTTTATTTTTATGTTCTTACATGATAAGATGAGAAAATTTTAGGCTTTGGTGTCTAACTTATTTTCTTAAATAATATAGTTATTATAATTATACAGTAATATATAGTGTTATTCTTTATAGCCAATAAATGAGTAGTTAATTTAAATATATTTCCTCCTTTTGCTTTTTAAAAAGAGTAATCATATATATTGATCTGCATAAAATCAATATGTATTGAGATTGGTTGCAAAGTTAACATAATTTATACAAGTTATAGATCTGTTGAAGATTAATTTGAGATAAGACTGCAGAATCGTTATCATTTTTATTCTTCCCATAACTTGAATTTTGACATTATAATCTCTATGCATTCTTTAACAAATGGTCAATTATGGATATTGAGGGAAGACTCTGAGACTACAACTCGAGGCAATTCAAAACCATCATGGCTAGTGAGATTCAACTGAGTAACAAATTGGGTGAGATGTGAGTTTGTTCTCTTTGAAATTCGCTGGCCACAGCACACCTGTTCATGGATATGAAATGAGAAGTTAGAAAATTGTTCTTTTTCAAAGGGAAAAATATTTTTCATCATTGATGTATGTATTGATTAGTTTTAAAGAATTTTTTCTATTCTATTAACCAACTGATAAAACCAGAAAGAAACAGGTGCAACCGTTCCGAATGGCATGCACTTTCTGGAACCCCTCCATTAAATCCCCACGTGTCCTCTAACTACCAGCTGGGCGGAGCCACCAGCATTGATAAGAGGCCAGTAAAAGAATTAAAGCAGGGAACACAATCAGATTTTCCTTTTAGAAAAGTCACTCTGGATTAAAAACAACAAAGCCACTGAAGGCAGGGAAACAATTGAGAGCTATTGTAACAGTCCCCTAGGTAAAGATGGGTGAATAGGGATTTGAAGGGATGAAGAAATTTTTAGGAGGTGGAGTCAACAGAACATAGTGATTAAGCTGGAGGAAAGCAGAAGGAGAAACTAAGAGGCTCAGGTGCACGGTGACTGGTGTCTTGGGTAAGGAATTCAGAAGGGAGCAGGTTTGCAGGGAGGAAGGATGAGTTTTCTTGGGACATGTTGAATTTCAGTTGTCCATGGTGTGGATCCCAGGCCTGGCAGGTCCCAGTCTGGCTGTGATCCAGGCTTGTGGCTAGGAATAGGACCTCGGATTTAGAATGATACAACAGTGTAACATGGACACCTGTGCCTAAAATATGTAAACATAATTCAGCTTATTACATCACATATGTGTGGCTGAATGCCACTATTGTACTCTGACATGTGGGGAGCAGAAGGGGAGCACAAAAATGGGGAGCAGAAGAAGAGCAGAAGCAGAAGCCCACTCCCTGCAATAAAGTTGGTGCCTGCTTTTCATTCTCATGTAGGACTCTTGTGCATTCTTCCAACTGGGTGTCTCACCATCAAACCTTCCCTTTTTAATCAGCTCAGCACTGACACATGGGATTTGCATGTGGACAGGTGCATGGAACAGGCAGTTAGAAATTTATGTCAGGGCTTTAGGGTATAGAACTGTCCTGGCTAAAGACATATATTTGGGGATTTTGGAATCATAGTGTTTTAAAAGCATAATTTGGAACCATATGGGGACATTTAGTGTTGTCAAAATGACTGGAAGGGGTGCTACTGGCATTTAAAGTCGGGGGGTGGGGAGAAGGAAAGAATGATGCTAGACTATCCTATAAAGCAAAAGATGAGGAACTGACCATCATAATACCAACTAGCACCCTCTTGAAAAACAGTGGATGTGTTGGTGGAAATCATAAACTCGTGTAGAAGGATACAGAATTCTATGGATACATCTATGAATGTACATATCTATCTATTATCTATCTATCTATCTATCTATCTATCTATCTATCTATCTATCATCTATCTATCATCCATCATTTATCAATGCATTTAGCAAGGGAAACTGTCAATTAAAATTTTGCAACTACATGTGTGTCTAGAGGTAACAACAGCAGGTCATCTGGGGGGAATTCTTTAGTATGTAAATGTCAATAGGTTTGTTTCCTGTAAGTTTCTAAATACAAGGCAAGGTGTTTTGCTCTCCAAAGAAGGGGATTAGAAGACCCTCTGCTTTTGCCTTTCTCTCTCTGACTTGGTAAATTCTGTTCCTCACCAAACTACTGGAGATGCAGAAGTCTGAGTGAGCATGTGGACGTCATTAAATATTTTGCATAAGGGAATCAGAGGGAGAAAAGTCTACAAGATTCTCCTAACTTTCTCTTCTTCCTCTTCCCAGGTTCAAAGTTAAATCAATCTATTTGATTTAAAACTTGGGGCAGCAACAGGCAAAAAAGCCCCTATGTAAAATTACTTTGGGTCTGGAAATAGTTGTTATCAGTGGGCTGGCTCTTGCTCTGGAGGCGAAAGGTTTGTTCTGGGATTTCACAGTGGCAGACACCTTAGTGCAGTACTAGTTCCCTACCTGGCATACGGAAAAAATGTGAGTAGACATAGCCACCAGATCGAATAAATCTGCATCTCTAAAAGTAGGCCAGACACTACTATTATTACAACTCTTTCTAACCTATAAAATGAGAGAAAATATTCACAAACCATAATTCCAATTATGGACTTATATCCAGAATATAGTAAGATTTTTTTTTTCATTTTTATAATTCAATAATAAAAAGACAAATTACTCAATTGAAATGACCTGAACAGACATTTCTCCAAAGAGGGTAAGCAAATGACCAATTAGCACAGGAAAAGATGCTCAATACTATTAACCATCAGGTTACAAATAAAAATGAGAGACTTCATATCTACTCATTCATATTCATATCTAGGACAGCTAGAATCAAAAAGTCAGATAATAACAAGTGTTGGTGAGAATGAGGCGAAATCAGAACTTTTATACACTAATTCCTTCTTATCCATGGGGAATATGTTCCAAGACCCCCAATGGATGCCTGAAACCACAGAGAGCACTGAACTCTATACATACTATGTTTTTCCTATACATACATACCCATGATAAAGTTTAACTTATAAATTAGGCACAGTAAGAGATTAACAACAACTACTAATAAAATGGAACAAATATAACAATAAAATAAGGATTACTTGAATACAAGTACTGCGATACCACAAGTTTATCTGATAACTGAGCTGGTTACTGGGTGACTAACGGGAGGGTAGAGAATACAGCGTGGATACGTTGGACAGAGGGATGAATTGTGTTCTGGACAAGATGGAGCAGGATGCTGAGAGATTTCATCACTATTCAAAATAGTGTGCAATTTAAAACTATGAATTATTTCTGGAATTTTCCATTTAACATTTTCTGACTTCAGTTGGCTGCAGGTAACCGAAACTGCAGAAAGCAAAACTGTAATAAGGGAGCACTACTGTATATTGCTGATAAGAATGTAAAATTGTGCAGTTGCTTTGGAAAATAGTCTGGAAGTTCTTCAAAAGTTAAACTGAGTTACCATTTGACCCAGCAATTCTACTCTTAGATATATAGAAAGCAGAATTGAAAACTTATGTCCACATAAAACCTTATATAAAAGTGTTCATAATAGCATTATTCAAAAGAGCTAAAAGGTAGAAACAACCCAAATATCCATGAACTGATGAATGGATAAAGAAAATGTCATATATTTGTACAATGGACTATTATTTGGCCATAAAATGGAATGAAGTATTAATATGTGCTACAATGTAGATGAAGTTTGGACACATTATGCTAATTGAAAGGAGCCACTTACCAAAGACTACATATTATATAATCTCATTTGTATGAAATATCCAGAATAGGTGAATCTATAGGGACAGAGAGTGGATTAACAGTTGTTTAGGGCTGGGAAAATGGTGGTGGGCATGAAGGTTAGAGGGGTGATAGCTAAAGGGTAGAACATTTTTTCTTAAGATTAGGAAAATATTCTAAAATTGATGGTAATAAAGGTTACATGACTCTGTTAATATACTAAAAGCCATTGAATTCTAATCTTTAAATGGCTAAATTGTATACTATATGAACTATATCTCAATAAAGCTGCTACAAAAAAAAAAAAATCCTGAAGTGATTCTATTGTTCAGTGAGTTGAATATCTCTGCCTTAATCTATTCTAAGCTGGAGGGCAGATGGCAAAGTGAGGTGGGCTGGAAGCAGGAGCAAACTTAGTTCTTAAGCATTTGTGAGATGTAAAACCAGATCGGTTTGAGCATGGACTATCCTTGATTAAATTTCACAGTGGAAGTGGAGGGTGTGGTCCTCTCTCTCTTACAAAATTGTGATATATTTGGCAGGTTACTGTACCAGCAGTCTCAATCTGTTCAATGTCATCTCAGTTTTGGGAGAAAACTGGGCTACAGTAGTGGTTCCTCACACGCTGGTGTATGCTGAATCACATAAGGGGTACAGATTTAATTATAAATAGTTTGGATTATTTTCTAATAGTTCACAATAGGCCATAATTCACACCTCAACTAAAATGCCGACATGGCATTTACAGATGGACGATGTCATTCAAGGAAGTATGCAGTGAAAAGAAAAGGAAACCATGGGCCAACCTGTTTGTTTAATTGAATTTAACAATGCCAACATGATGCTAAATCAATGGGCAAAAGTCCATCTGTTGAGTAAAAAGATCAGAGTCACAAAATTTTACAAATGAATTATTATTCCTCAAGGAGCATCGAATCTAACATATTTTCCGATGATTAAATAAGGACAGCAAAAGGTCATCTGACCATCTCAGCACATCACAAACATTTAAAAATCTGCTTACGGGTCTCCTAACTTGAGATGGTAACTGTAGCATTGTCTGGACATGAATTATATTGTCTTTTGGTTCCCGCAGACCCTGCCCTTATGCAAGAAGCACAGTGTCAGTTGTATGTACTGTGGGGTTTGGCCTCTCAATGTTGGGCATCTGTATGCATTGTTTTTGGTATCTTAGAGCAAGGCCCTTGCATGGACTAGAAATTTCTTATGTACAAGGACTTGGAGAACATGCTGCCTTTGTTTTATTTTGAGTGTATAACAGAGGCTAAGAGAATGGCAAGATCTGTATGGTCCAGAGCAGCTGGAAGTGACATGAACTAAGTGATGCCTTGAAGAAAGACTGGTTTTCTGAGTAGAGAGGATAGAGAAGGTAGTCCAGTTGAGAAAGCAGCATGAACATAGACACAAGTCTGGGGATTAGCATGAGGAACTAGGTGGGGTGACAGGAGGAAACAGCCTGACTGGAACAGAGTGCATGCTGGGAAACAGGAAGAAACAAGATGGGTAGATACCGTGCCTTAGAAATTAGAGCGAAGAATTTAGACTTCATGCAATAATCACAGGAAGCCACGTTCTTGAGCTGGGCATTTATCCGATAAAAATAGAATTCTAGGAAGAGTTGTCTGTTCATTTAGTGTCATACTTAGAGATAAGTAAATGGTCAGAACATTAGTCTCCAAAGGCTCCCATATAATCAGCCACCTAAACAACCACAATTAAATGCATTTCACTTAATATATAGTAATGGAAGCTAATCCAATAAGAACAAAATTTTGATTTTCTTCTGCTTTTTATGTGCTGAGAAAATTAAGAAAACAAACTCTCCAGGCTTTATGTGAATTTCAGAAGTTATTTCCCCTTTATTACATATGGCAAACAGAGGCAATGGTTTCAGTAAGAACATATGTAAGTATTATTATTTTTAATTCAATTTTTATATTCTTTCAATAATATTGCTATCAATCTTGGAATAAACTTGTACTCTGGAGGATATTTCTTTTTTATTTACTTTTTATTTGTAGCCCAAATTTGCAAGGAAAATGTTCTCTTAATAATTGAAAAACTGCAGTGTGCTACGTGTTTATATTTTATCAACATTGCCTCTCCCCAGTGCATGCTTAGGAGCAGAGCCATTTCATTGTCACAGTAGAATAATTGCCATTTTCCAATTCAGCCTCAGAGCCAAGTGGAAAATATAAAAAATATTTTACAATTGAGATCTCTTGGACCTTACATATGCAGGGTGTTTTTCTAGCACAAGTGTTAAGATACTTAAGTGCCTTCTCAAACCATTCTGAAGTCATCCCCAGCTTTTTAACAGATAAGCTTGATACTCACAGCCATATTTATAATTCCTTTAGAAAGAGTAAGAAGATGATATTTATAAGATATTTTAATGTAAATTTGAATATAAATATCCATAGGATGTGTGATCACCTATGAGATAGGTTCGAATGTTTTGATACTTCCCAGAAGTCACACTGTTCACCTTTTGGACATCTTTTATTTTCTAATCAACACTGATATGGAAACATCCACCAGAGGCTTGGGAGAAAATCTTATATCTAAAGTGACCAATACTGTTCCTCCATTTTTTCTCTTATAAAAGGCTAATGTCTATGTTGCAAGGAACTTGGTCCAAAGAGAGTCATCCTCCTTTAAACTGCAGTGCAGCTGCCTTGTCAAAGTGAGAGCAGAGGGAGCGGAACTGGAGAGGCAGTACTGCTCCAGAAAGGACAGGGCGAGGCACTCGTTCTTAAACTTAGCTGCACACTATGATTACCTGGAGAGTTTTCAAAGATACGAATGCCTTGATCTCGCCCCCAAAGATTCTGAGGGTGCAGCCTGGGTGTCAAGATTTTTCAAAAACTTCTGGGTAATTCTAATGGACACTCAAGTTGAACTACTGGGATAACGACCATGGGTTTAAGTTGAGTACTAGCTGGAGGGTGTTGGGTGAGTCATGTAGACTTGAGAAGCCTCATTCTTCCTATATATGAAAATTAGATAAATACCAGTGTCTTACAGGGCTATTGTAAAGATCAAATAAAATAATGGATATGAAATTTCCTTGAAAACTATAAAGGGCTATACAAATGTGCACTATTAGAGATCTATTTTAACCCTCTTGCTCCAGAGAATAATTTAACAACCTAATTTGCACAAAAAGTCATGCTTCGATCACCTCTACAGGAAATAGGTCCTGCCAATTTTCAGTATATTTATCACTCTGGTAAATTTTAGAATCCACTGACCATTTCGTATGATATGTAGATTTTATACTCTAGAGGAATATTTAATTCTATTGCTAAAACAAATTTATGTATAATTTAGAAGTCCTCCAAGATTTTTTTTATCCATTCCCCAAAGTGGAAAACTGAGGTAGCTAGATTGGCTGTAGATTTTATCTTTGAGTAAATAGGATGCAGAAAAAGAATTGGAAGTCACTGATACAATAAAGAAAATGAAACTTTTAATGAATGTGCAGAAATCTGCAGAGGACAGAGAAATTGTTCAAGTAAAAGTTTATGAAACAAGGATACAGAGATGATCAATGAAGCTGACAACATGAAGGGGGTTTGAGACTTAAACATGGGTAGTGTCCAGAGTGTAATGAGAGATGATCAAATAACAACGAATTGAAAGATGAACAAGAATTGCTGAAAAGAGGAGAGGAGAAAAACATACAAAATAGAAGGGGGCTTTGAGGCCAAGGGGAAGTTCATTCATAAATTACTGGGTGAACTAAAGCATACTTGGATACTAGTAGGATTGATTAATGTGGGAAGGAATGAACTATGGAGGAAAGCTGATGATGGAAAGAAGAGCTAATTGCAGGAGTGAGGTCTTTCAGAAGGGGTTATGAGACTGTCACAGAAGCATATGATAGAAAAAGGGGTTGTACATTAGTAACAAGAGAGAAGATAGAGATTATAAATATAGAAGGCAGCTGATTATAAATTTGAGGATGAGAAGACTGTTCCTGTTTTATCAATAAAGTGAGAAGCAAGATCATCAGCTAAAAGTGTTGGGGGATGGACTCTTGAGGACAGAGGATAAGGTATGCAATAGTTGTTCTGGAGGATGGAAATCAGATTATTAAGAAAATGAGATCAGATTGCTGATGAGTATTTAATGTCAATTTATTGCTGGCAGTTATAAATTTAATTGAAGTAATAGGTACTTTGGTTAATACTTGGGAATAGATGTGGGAAAGGTAGATGCTGGGTACAAATAGGATGGTGATTTTGCCTGGGGAGGATATTGGAGTGAGTTGTTTATATTAGTAGATTTAGCTTCATGAAACATTTAATAAACACACACCGGTGGGATTTTGGTGGAGTAATGTACAGAATGTCACTACAGGACTTCTTTCAAATGTCTCTTTCTTAAATATGAGCTACAACTTCTGCTTAGCCAAGAGCCAGATTTTGGATTGAACCAGTTGGGAACCTCCAAAAGGTAATGTGGTTTCTAAGGAGCTCGAAATCATTAAAATACATCAGAAATACAGAACCAGCTTACTCGGGTTTCCATATCTTCCCCTTACATACCTGGAATCATGGGTAGAATGGTGGCCCACCAAAAGATATGTCCACCCAGAACCTGTAAATATGAACGTATTTGGAAAAAAGTGTTTTTGAAGATGTAATTAAAGATCTCAAGATGAGATCACCCTGGATAAAAGTTGTTTTTAAATCCAATGACAACTGACTTTGTAAGACAAAAGAAAGAATACACGGAGGAGAAGGCCATGGGAAGACAGGTGGAAACTGGAGTTATAGGGCCATAGGCCAAGGAACGCCTGGAGCCACTAGAAGTTGGAAGAGGCAGGGAAGGATTCTTCTCCAGAGCTTTTGGAGAGAGCATGGTCCTGTAAACAACTTGATTTTGGACTTCTGGTCTCCAGAAAGGTGAGAGAATACATTTTGGTGGTTTTAAGCTACTAAATTTGTGGTAATTTTTATGGCAGCCTTAGGAAACTAATGGAACCAGCAAAATGTAAATTGCTCCTGATCCTAATGAAATGAACAGTGCCCTCAAGTAAATAGTAATGATAATAATAATAATAAATCTTGCTAGGTCTGTTGAATATATTTGTGATATGCACATGGCAAGTTACAAGGTGTGACATTGGGCCAGACACCAATCCTTGACCACTGGGTTGACAGTTGCCTGAAGACAGCAGAGCCATGTGAAATTCTGGAGTGGAATAGTGCATGGCCTGGAGCTGTTTACTAAAAGAAGCGACTCATTTTTTACCTAAAATTAAAAAGCACTAAAGTCCCATCTGAAAACTTTTTTCCCTCAGAAAACTGAGAAGGAAAACTCAGGAGAAAACGATTATAAAAGAAAAAAGAATGTTTTGTTGACATTTTTCCCTAGTGAAAGGAAATAAGCGATTTTGCTCTTGTTTCTCCTGTTTTGGGTAAAAATTCCTTGCATGGGATCTGATTCCTATCTTAGTTTTAAGTAGAAATTAAAATAGAATAATATTTGACTTTCTGCTGTATCAGATAATTAACCTCAAGATACAATTAAGATACAACTGAAGTTGATTGGATTAGTGGTGTTTTGTTTTATTTTTAAGTGAAACTGAAATTCCAGGCGAACTGGCATTTCACTGCTGCTGCTGACATGAACCATGAAATTTTCTGCCTGGTACTCCAGACCGAACAAACTGATCATAATATGCCCTGAGAGCACAAGTTATGACTTTCGCTCTCTGGCTTCCAATATTAGAGAAGAAACACAAGATGGCAAATGGGGAGGGAGTGGGCAAAGCACCAGTTTTTCTGTTACCAATCCTGGACTGAGGAATATGGCTTGAACCTGAGAGCAAATGGGGCATTTGACTCCTGTCTCTAGATTTAAGATTACTGGTCCTCCCAAAAGACAGAGGACTGAATGGAATTATCCACCCAGAGGCTGGAACAGATGGATCAGAGTCCTGGCTGGGGCAGTCTGAGCAATGAGTGCCTGCACACCTCAGGAGACAGATGGGCAGGGAGGGCTAATCACTAAACACAAGACAGCCAGAGAAAAGAAGCTTGGGTTGCTTTTTAATAACACAGTAGTAGAGAATACACCAGATTCCCACCTGCCCTTGACTCCCACCTGCGAGCCCACCTACCCAACTGGTGATGGAGGAGAGGCAAGTGCTGGGAGTAGTTTTCCCCAACATGAGGTATAAGTAGGAAAATTGTCAGTTTATTTTCAAGTTTTCAATAATTGCTGCTTCCCTGATTGAATACATTATAGGAGAATAACTATGGGAATTCTGTTTATAAACTTGTCTTATAGCTTAATAAACTTAAAAATTATTAAACTATATTTACAATCATTGATGTCAAATGAATATCTGAATTCTCTGTGGAAACCTGTCAGTAGAAGATATTTCTTCTACAAACATGAACATGTCAGACAATAAAAGCTTCTTTTTAGCATGAAATCGAAAACAAAACAAACGAAACAAAAAACCCAAAATAAAACCAATAAAACAGATTTATTTTATTCTTAGTTGGGTGACTGATGCTATCTACTTATGTGACAAACTGCAAAATGATAAGCAATTCTAAATAACTTAGAGTGTTATAATTCAGTGCAAGTAATGAATTCCTTAATTTGAACCCAATGAAAGAGATACATGATTCTATTCATCATTGCTATCAGTTTCTGGACACCAAACGCCTTGGCCTGGCCATGCCGGTCCTGATGTGAGTCTAGGCCATACCGAGGTCTGCAACCTAGGGAAATATTCCAAAGGAAAAGAGAGGTGAAAATGGTGGTTTACTACTTATTATTCTGTGATACTATATAGTTAAAACATACCACCTCCCCAGATCCTCCTGCATTTTAAGGGTTAATTGGTAAGGAAAAAGAGTCATTATGATTGAGCATTTGAGGTAATTCCCCCCCGCATCCCACTTGCTTACTTACACGATGTGACACATTTATCAGTTCTTTTCAGAAGATATTCATATCCAGTGATATTATTAAAATCTGCCCATGTCAAAGAAATTGGTTTTTATAAGCTCTGAGATAATAATTTACTGAATTTAATAATAAGCGTACTCTCTTAAAACTGGAAAACATTAGAGGTTACTCTGCCTGTGTTAAGATTATACCACGACCAGATTTGCAAGAACAACACCGAAAAGGTAGAACTGGGAAAGTCACTTTGGTCGTATTGCCAGTAAACCGATGTTTCTACTTCCTTTTCTTTACTGTTCCTATTAGCTCATTTTAAAGTACACTTTGACAGGATACTCTCCTAGTGTCTTCAAGTAAGTAGGAGTTGGGCATCTTCTTTATTATCCTCACTGAAACAATGACATCCCTTTCTGTGAGGACTATTGCTTATCACTTATTTGCCACTACGATCCAGACACTGGTCTAAGTGCTCTACTTGCGTTAATTTATTAATCGTAAACCATATGAAGGTTACTATTTTATCTCATTTTATAGGTGATAAAATGAGGGGCACAGTGATTCAAGCCCGTACTCAACCAGGAGGCTCTGCTTCCACTCTATCTGGTCTCCTTAATGGCCTTTTTGTTCATGAAGGTTCCTGAACTGTCTCTTCTATTGAGTCCTCTTCCCATAAAGGTTTCTGATAACTCTCAGAGAAGTTAAATGACTGGCTAAAATGTGCACAGTGAGCAAGTGGTGGAGTTGAACTTCAATCTAGGCTTTCTGTCTCCACATCCTATTCTTTGGTGACATCACGCTGCTGGATATAGCTGAAGTTTTCAATTTAGGAGAAATTGGCTCTGAAACAAAATAGCTGGCACTATTTCGCTTCTTTCAGAAATAAATTCCAGATGGATTTAAGAATTAAATCTTACAAATGAAACCATAAAAGTACTGGAAGAAAATTTTAGTGGATATTTATGTAATCTTGGGGTGGCAAAGGCAATTCTAAAAATGGCCTTAAAGTAGGAAAGATGGATACATTAGATTTCATAAAAATAAAAAAGCCAGTATGTGAAAACACTATGAATAAAAAGGAAAGGCAAACAACTCAGTACAGGAAAACAATTTCCTTTCTTTTTTTTTATTGATTCAGTCCTTTTTTCATTCCAAAAATATTGGCAATGGAGTAAAATAGAGATTATGGCCCCTACCTTTATGAAATTATAATCCAGAGGCATCGGAACCTGATTGATGAACATACAATTATATGAAACAAAGGGAGCTCATGGTTCTAGGAGGGCGACTATCAGATGAGCCTAATGTACACTGAGATTTTAGGAAAAACTGCTTGTGGAGCAATTCTTGAGTGGAGATCAGAATGATGAATCCAAGCTTAGGGCACAGCAGCAAGGGGAGCATTTCAGACAGAGAGGAGAGCACGTCTTTTTGAGGAAAACAGCATGGTCCATTTGAAGAACAAAGACCAGTAGGCCAAAGCTGAAGAGTAAGGTGAAGAGTAGCGTGGGATGAGGTGAAGAGGTAGGTGTCATTCACCAATACAGAGACCTTGGAAGGTGAGCAGGTTTGGACAGGATGGAAGATCAAGAATTTGATCTTGGGCTTTATAAGTTTGAGATATCCTTGAGAAATCCAAGTGAAGGTTTCAAGTCAGCGGTTGGATATAAGTTAAGCATCCAATGTATAAAGGATAGGACTGGTCGAAAGATATAAATTGACATGTGTATCTCAAACCATGAGAGCCCAGGAGAGTGTGATAGCACAGAAGCAAGAAAAGTGAGTACTTCAAAAAGGAAAGCGAAAAACAGTGCCAAATGCTGTTTAAAGGTCAAATAAGATGAGAGCTGGAAAATGCCCATTGCATTTAGAAGCCTAAATGTCACTAAGGATTTTAGTAAATGCTTTTCTCATAGAATAAAAAGGACAAGATCCATGTTCGAGTTGGTTGAGGGGTGAGTCAGTGGAGAGGAAGGAAATCGAGGTAACAACTATAGAACATGTCTAAGAAATTGGTCTGTAAACGAGAGAAGCAAATGAGTGATAAACTTGTGGCATTAAGTTTAGTTTTTAAAATGAATTTCTTAATTTATTTTAGATAGGAGAAATTTTTGGGTACAGTGGTACAAATGTGAGTTTACAAATTTAGTGTGCATGAGATACATCTTAATTTTTATTATGTCTCATGTCATCAGAGTGGTAGAAATTTGAGATCAGTTAAATCTGAAGATTCTCCCTTTTCATAAGGTGGTATCTAGGTTCTAGGTGGGTCCACACAGTTATCATCTCTGCTCCCACGACCTCTTACCAGAAATGCCCCGTCTGCCTGAGACGTGCCACACAGACTCCACTTCTGTGGATCTGGTTGTCGTCCAGGAGTATAGGACTCTGTGCTCTGAAACCCAATGAACTCTCCTTCTTGTGCCTTCTCCACACTCTCTTCTTCCCCTCTAAAGGGGCATCTTTTTCTAGTTTGGGTGGTGGGCTTATTGGAGAGGAAAATTCTCTCTGTCTCCAGAAAATTCTCTCTGCTTCTCTAACATTCCTCTTGGTTCTACTAGGATCTGGTGGATCCCAAACTGGGAAGAGTTAAAGACATTCTGTTTTCTGTCCCGCTTTACCCTTTTACTGCAACTAAAATCTATCCAAGTGGTAATTCTGTGCTCTATTTAGCAAGACTGACTACAAGCTCTTGGAAGGCAGAGAATGGGCTGTCTTGTGTACTGTTATATCAACATGCTTAAAACAGTGTCTGGTAATAACGAGCTCCCAAGACTATCTGCTGAAATTTAAAAAAAAAAAAGGAAGAAGGGAAGAAAATAAGTGAGGAAAGAGAGGAAGAAAGGATGGGGTGAAGGAGAGAGAGAGAATTGGTTGGTGAATGAAAGTGGGGTCCACCTCACTTAGCACACCTCAATGCCATAGGTAAGCTGGGAACTAGCTTTAAACTGTCGCCACCCACAGCCCCAGGAGACTCGGGAGAGCCTTTCCACATGCTCTCCAGAGAGGCTTTTTCCTCCTCACATGGTGACTCTCAGGTGAGTTGACCCCTCCTTCAATCCAGCCTCTTATTTCCTGCAGAAACTGTTAACATTTCTGACACTTGGATGCTATACTTCTCTAGTTTCCAGAGCCAATATAGATTTTCACCTGTGCTGCATTCTTGGGTCATTCCAGTTGGGAATCTAAAAGGAGCAAGGAGATGTATAATTTCCATCTTGAATCAGAGTCTGTGTAGTTTTAGCAAACTCTTGTTCTGAAGTAACCCTGGAAAGGAAAGCTACTTACCGTCCACTGTAGTCAGCGGACTCTTTGCGAAGGTTGAGGCCTTTTGCTCTAACTCCAAGTTATTTTATTAGCGCCAGAAACACCTTGGCCAGGTAAAAGATTCTGCCCAACAATGTTTCCACAAGTGCATATTTAGGCCTTCTTTCCTTCTCTGCCAGAAACTATCCTCAAGGCCAGAGAGAAGGAAACAGGAACAATAAGTAAAGACCGGTTATCAGCAGGGAGAGAGTTTGCCTTGTTCTAACCGTGCCCAGGATGACTCGTCCGTCAGAAGTGCTAAGTTGCCTGAGCAGAGAAGTAAGGACCCTTGCATAAGGAGAGCATGTGGCTGGTGAGCCCCCACAAGTCATCGTGCTGTCCCACTCCTCTAAGAGCAAAGGCTTGGAATCCTATCTCATTCTTTCTCTGCTTCCAACGCACTGAGCATCGGGGAAGCTCTCTAATGTGTGATTAAAGTAAAACACAGTCTAAACAGTGGTCCCCAATGGAGAGTGCCTATCGCCTCCATGGGATATTTGGCAATGTCTGGAGATATTTTTGATTATCATAATTGTGTGGGGAGTTTTACTACTGGCATCTAGTGGGTAGAGACCAGGAGTCCTGCTAAATATTCCACAATGCACAGGACAGCCCCTCACAATAAGGAATTATCCATTCCAAATGTCGATAGTGCCAAGGTTAATGACACCATTAATGGGCAGTATATATCCATTCCTTCTTCGAAAGTTTTTGGGAGGCTTTGTCCAAAAAGAAAAAATGTACTGATTTAAAGTAATAGTATTTTTTACTTTCATCTTTAAATTATTTCAGTTTATGTGCTTTTTATTTTTATAACCCATTGATTTTCCTTGTTCCTGAAAATACGTTTATATGGCTTGACTTAATTTCCCAGAAATGCTTGTAAAAATTCCCTGTTCTTGCTATAAACTTCGCTTTGAATTATGAGCACGTGTTTTAGCACGGGGTCATAACTTCTTCATTAAGAACACCCAGATGGCTTGGAAATTACTCAAACTGGGATTCCAAAAAAAAAAATGGATCGATGTTTAACTTCTTTAGAACTGACACCTCTAAGGCAATTTTCAGGACCTCCGATTCTTCATATGTTAAATGTGGTTTATCACTAGGAATTGCATTTTCTTATAACTGACAAGAATGAATATTTTTTTGAGCAGAGACATTTTATTTTTTCACTCTTAAAATAGGTCTGGAGACAGGCAGTCTGGGGCTGGTATGGTATGGTGGCTTCATACTGTTATCCTGCACTAAAGCTCCTCATTCGGAGTCGCTTCATTCTGAACGTATGTCTTCTATGTTCAAGGTCCCACAGAGTTCAGGCCCACGGCTGGAACTCCAGCCATCACCTGCATATTCCAAGCTAGAGCAGAGGAAGGAAGGGGCACAAAAAAGTGACCCTGCTTTTTAAGAAGCCATCTCAGAAGTCTCCTGTAATGCCTCTGCTGACATTTTGCTGGCTAGAATGCAGTCTCTGGGAGGGAAGTTGGGAAATGTAGTCTTTTGAGCTAGGTACGTTGCCATCTCAAATAAGATGAGAATTCTACTAATGAGAAAAAGGAAAAGAAAAGATAGAGTATAGAGTTGAAAGTCTCTGCCACAAGTGTTTTCAAACCTTTTTAAGCTAAGTGGCCTTTTTTTTTCTTTTCCAAAAAAATCTTTTTTGGGAACTCACGTATTTTCACTGATTTCCTGACACTACTTTTCCTGTCGTTCTTCCCAAGGAAGATTTCCTTAGAATCCTAGGAGTCGATGGGTTTGAAAATTATTAGCTAAGATAATTTCTAGGAATATATATACTTTAAAAGATCCTAATTCTTTGATTTTGTGAATGCTAAGATTAGGTCATTTCTAAAGGATCACATTTCTCAGTGACTTTGATGGCTTTTGAATTGTGTTTACTAAATTATGTGTCGAGAATTAGTGTTTTAATTAATTTTCATCTATCTGAGGATTCCATATTTATGGCATAACACTCCCTTTTCCCCTCAGCCCCAGCCAAGTTCTAAAAATGAGTAAGAGTAAATTCGATTTGGGCTGAATACATTGTTGAAGAAGTCTTTTCATTTTTTCTTTTGTTTTCCTCTTAGCATGTATGAACATAATGATGCTGGAGAAAGTTAACTGTTCTCAACTGGTTGTGTTTGATTGACTTGTGTTTTCTGTGATATTTGTAAGGCACATAGTGCTTCCTCTACAGCTCAAAAAGAGTTCTACCTTTTAGCATTAACGTGAGAGGTTTAGGAAGAACATGGGTGTTGAGAGCACACATCTTCATATTCAAATATTTCTGACACCTAATAGCTGTGCGATCAGAAGCAAATCAATTTTCTTAATAGTTTCTTTATGTACAAAATTAGCGATAATAATCTATTGTGTTGATTTTTAGAGTTAGATGATATAATGCATTGTTAGTGGTCTATAAATGTTAGTTTCCTTTTAGGAGGCAGATATTATTTACATCACGAGTAAGCTTTAGGATCCTTCTTTGAAAGTGAGGAACCAGAGGGGGATGGATGTGTAGAAGGCATCAGAACTATTAGGATGGCGTGGTCTGGGAATTCATGTTAAAGAATCAAGGAGGCAGGAATTGTAGGGCACACGTTAGTGTCTTTAGTCTCACTCTTACGTGTAGTAGCATTCTTTTGCATATACATGGATGCACACACACACACTCAAACACCTGCTATATGAACATGAAACATGAAGCATCAACAGATGAGTGACAGAAAAGGAAATTTGTATTTTCCAGAATTGTACTCTGGTCATGATTCTAAAATTTTGTGGCTTCAGCAAGTGGCATTAGTCTGATTTAGGTTTAATCTTGGCTCTCACATGAAAACAGCAAGCCTGGCCAAAGGCTAAATTATGAATCTTTCGAGTTTGATTTTGGCAAGTCTTCTCCTTTCAGCACCTTCCTGAATTCCAGAACAAGGTGGAGGGAAAGAAATGGGGGTAGCAACCCCAAAAAAGAGGAGGCTGGCATGAGCATCATTACCAGTTTCAGGAAGATGAGGAAATAGCAGGAGAAACCACCTTGGGGTACAGAGGTCCTACTTTGAGAAATACTGCCATAGGATAAAGCTCCTAAATGCATTCACTTTCCATATGAAACATGAACTGATCCAAGTATCTCACCGAGACCCAGCTCAGTGTGAGTTACAAAAGCAGTAAAGGTATGTTATGAACACACCTGTTGAGATCACAGGATCTACTCTCTGCCGCAGCTTTTTCTCTCTCTTCATGTATCTATCTCTTTCCTTCATTTATCAACCGTTCTTTATTCAAACCATTTCCAAGGTACTGTTTTCATAATACTTGCAATCTCCAACCTTGGCAGCTATGAGGCATGACTATTCTAAAAGGCTGAGGCAGTCCCAGGCCCTGCACCAGTGTGACACACCAGAGTGGTTTTGCCCCCTCAGTCCAGTATTCAGTGCCTAGGTTGATTTACTTTATATGCATGGGTATCTGCCTTGGTTTCCTGATCTGCAGTTCAGCTCCTCTTAAGTCTGGTCTTGAACTTCAGTAAGTTTTGCTGGAGCCTTGATGCTGCTGATCAAGATTAGATCCCTTTCACCAGGGACAATCCCCAAAACAACTCTGCGGAAAAGCAGACTATTGAAAATGGGACACAAGCAAATTCAAGCTCTGGTTTGTTCATCCAAATGCAACTTGTCCCCCTTTCCAACTTGCCCTGTATGTAATCATCTCAGCAAAATGAATGATGTTTTCTTAGGCCTGAAAACCGGCTGATCCTTTTTATAAAGCATGTCCACATAGTCAACACTGTGTGTGTGTGTGTGTGTGTGTGTGTGTGTGTGTGTGTGTGTGTGTGTGTGTGTTCTTAAGTCAACCACACTTAGGCTGAAATCTTCACTTCACTCTTTTTCTGGCATCTGTAGCATTAAAGAGCTGTCCGATATATGTTTTCTTCACTATGAGAAAAAAGAATCTAGCAAACAAACTACTTGAAGATAAAATTCTTTGTGTTTTGTGTTATACTTAAGAGTCACTTTAGTTGGGAGAATGTTGAACTTAGTGGGAGAAGCCTTCCTATGTCTCCCGGGTAACCTAGGCAAAGAACTTCGCTTTCCTGAACCTGAGATTCTTCTGTTAAGTGACAGTATTGGGCTAGATGACTTCTAAATTTCTCCTTGTCTCCAATAATCAAAAATCTCAGTCACCTATACATCTACAATATGCACAATCGTAACTCAAGTACAGATGACCGCATCCCCCTGCTCAGCTTTATGAGTGACCGATATTAGTTTGTGGCTTGACTTTTACCTAATGGAATACTTGGAATGAAGATGAATCTGAATTTTTTAGATTTGGATTGCTGAAGATGCTGAAGGGCCTTTCTTGAGAATTTTTTTTTTTTTAATATTAGTAAGTAATGACAATTCTAATTAATTCACTGGCATGATTTGCTCCCAAATGAGATGACAGCACTCTGACGCACTGAGCCTGGGAGACTTGCTAACCTCAGGGTTCTTATAATTTAGTTTTACCTCCTGCTGAGTCACATTTTTCTAATGGCACGAATCAGTTCTCATTTTAACTCCTCTGCCTTTTTTCTAATGTCTTTGCTGAAACACTTCTTGCCTGCATCTTAAAGACCAAAGATGGAGGATTTTAACTGGAGAACTGCGGAATGAGTAGGCCATTAGTTGCTGAAGGATATGCCAAGTGTCATTGGAAATATAATTTCCCCAGATTTGCAGGAAGGGATTCAGTTACACAGAGTTCTTCCCCACAATAGCAATCTGAGCTATCATACTTGCAAGGTCTGTAAATAGGCACCTGAACTTCATACTTTTGGATCAAAATCTAAGAGCCTGCATTTTATTGTATTGAGTATGTCTTTAAATTTAATTTTAAGTTTTAGCAATTTCCTGATTGATTGGAAATACTGAAAGATGGGCACTTATCCTTCACTGTTTTGTGAAAATCATGTTGATGATCTCTGTAAACAGATAAATGTGCCCTAAATATTATTGTACTTTTCTAGTTTGGAATCACTGACCGTCTATCCTCTTTTGGGGAAAGAAATTGTCAAAATAAATAAATAAATGAATAAAAGGCTGATGTTTTCTATCAAACTAAATAATTTTAGAGATAAAAAAAAAAAAGAGCTTTAGAGATGGTAGCCATCTCATTTCACAAATGAAGAAAACACGATGCCGAGACATCGAATGTCATTTTCAAGGTCACAGGGCCGGTTATTGAATAGAGCCACATCTAGTGTCTCTTTTCCCCAAACCACATGATCTGTCCAATCAGGACCACTGCCCTTATGGGCCTGAAAGGCAGGGATGCCACCAGAATGAGCCTAGAGGACAGGGCACCAAGCCAAAGAGAATTACTCCAGAGTCTTAAAATCTAATGGAATTTTCCCTGCTGTCTTTCAGACTTGTTTGGAATCATGACTTCTTCCTTCTTTCTTATTTCTCCCTTGTGGAATGCAAATGACTATCCTATGCCTGTTCCACCATTGTATTTCGGAAGCAGATAACTTGTTTTCTGGTTTCACAGGTTCACAGCTAGATAGGAA
Source organism: Pteropus medius (assembly GCF_902729225.1). Lineage (NCBI taxonomy): Eukaryota > Metazoa > Chordata > Mammalia > Chiroptera > Pteropodidae > Pteropus > Pteropus medius. The sequence continues at coordinate 19,770,724 of NW_024346667.1, forward strand.
TTTTGACTCAGGACGAATCATACCTTAAGTCTTACTCATACCTGATTTGGATGATATTTAGATAAGATTTTGGACTGTGAGTTAATTCTGGAATAGGTTGACTTTTGAGGCTGTTGGAATAGGGTGAATATATTCAGCATATGAGAAAGACATGAATTTTGAGGGCCAAAATTGTGAGTGTTATGGGTGAAATTGCATCCTCCCCAAATTCCTGACCCCCGGTACTTTGTAATGTGACTGTTTGGAGATAGGGACTTTAAAGAGGCAATTAAGGTAAAATGAGGCCATGTGGGTGAGCCCTGACTCTTATAATAAGAAGATTAAGACACCGACACGCACAGAAGGAACACCAGGCTGTCACGAGTCTTGCAGGGAGAAGGCATCTGCCTACGAGCTGAGGAGAGAGTCCTCAGAAGAGCTCACCCTTGCCAACACCATGTGCTTGGGCTTCTAGCCTCCAGAGCAGTGAGCAAATAAATTTTTGTTTGTTGAGGCCACCCAGTCTGTGTGTGGTACTTTGTTATGGCAGCCCTAGGACACTAACACATCACCCTTGATTATACAGTCATGCACCACAAAATGACGTTTTGGTGATGGGCTGCATACACGACAGTGGTCTCATAAGATTATAGTGGAGCTGAAAAGTTCATATTGCCCAGTGATGTCATAGCCAGTATATCCTCATAGCACAATGCATCACTCATGTATTTGTGGTGATGCTGGTGTAAACAAACTTACTGTGTTGCCAGTTGTCTAACAATATAGCACATATAATTACAGTAGTAAGCTATACCATCTAGGCTCTTGAAAGTGCACTCAGTGACAAAATTGCCATTCTAAGACAATGCATTTGTCTTAGAAACAATGCATTTCTCAGAACATATCCCCTCGTTAAGTGTCACATGACTGTAGTGTCAAAAGCACAGTAAGCATTTCTGAATGATCATGTTTTTCTGCATCCATTTCTTTACACTGGCGACTAGAGGGTCCTTGTTACTCATCCCCTACACATCAGTATAGGGTGTCATTCACAACCGAGGGTGTGAATGAAGGATTGGAAATAGGATAACAGCCTGAACTCCATATTCCCAGATTATTTATAAAAATAAAAGCTTCCTTCTTATTTCAAAAAAAAAAAATGTGCCTGAATGAGAAAATAATTAAAACTAAGAAGCTGTGTAATGTTACTTCTATGACAGGCAACTGGGTCTATTTGGCAATATTTATTCATGAAAGAAATAGTAATTTCATGCCGAAGATATAGCATAACCACATAGAACTAAAAGGACAAAATAGTTCCCTCTATCATGTCGTATTTTAAGCCTACATTAGAAGCCACTGGGTCAGGTTACCCAGTGCTTTGGAGATTAGTTTGAATGTTTTAGATAAAAAGAATAATTTGCGCTCCTTCCATTCTTGGCTTATCTACTGCACTTTGTGCTTTTTCGTCTAATTTGAAGCAGATCAAGAACACTCTTTTCTCTACCCTTCATCGACCCTCCCATCCTCTATAATTCTTTTTATTGAATAAGCCATGACCTCTTCCCTACCCGCCCCGCGCCCTGCCCTCCCCCACCACCCCGCCCCCCGCCGCCACCCTGAGGATCTAATTGGAAAAGAGAGGAATCAGAGGCTCAAAGTTTGCTTTAGGTACAATAACTGCAGGACAAATTTCCCTGCAGCGACCCGGAACAGGCCTATACATAGGCCGCACTTTGGGTCAGAGTTACCTCCAAGCTGGAGAACCTATATAAATTAATTCCTGTCCAAGTGAGGGGGAGCAGAGTTTGCCACCCCAACATATGCTTTTTTTTTTTTTTCCTTTTTGGGATATTGATTATTTTAGCTGGTTCTTTTAAGAAACAAAACTCAGAAAAAACCTTTGACCTCTCCCCTAACTGCCTAAAAGAATTTAGATAGAGAATCTGCTCCAGGGAGAGATAACTATGATTTAATGTGAACTAGGGTGATAGGGAGGAACCGAGCAAGGCCCTTTTGTTCAAAGTTGTCTCAGTGGCCCATTGTTTAATGTGGCCCAGCAAATGTTGCGTTGCAAACATCTCCATGTGAATTGTCCCCCTGTCCTTTGAGTCCCAAAGCACCACCTCCTCACTTTATCCTTAGCTCGAGGTGGCATAAAAGCCTTAACTGCCTCATTTGTCCTTGGGTTCCATATTCTAATGGAACCCTGTCTGCACATACCTAATACATTTGGTTATTTTCTCTTGTTAATCTGTCTCGCGTCAAATTTATTATTATTAGAATACCTAAGAGAGAAGAGAAGGGAAAGATTCCTCTCCCCCACACTAGTCAGTCTTTTGCATTCTTCAGTAAAGTTTCTACCTAAATAAGAATAATGCTCAGGAAGGAAAACGGAGAGCAGGTAGAGGCTTCCAGGGCAGGAGCCAGTGGCTTAGAGGGCACGTTCCCGAGTCAGTCTCTGGACTGCCTCCTCATCCAACCCCTGCCCCTTTGCAACTGCCTTTTGAGTTTTTGTAGGCAGCAGGGAAGGCTTCTGGCAAAATTTTTAAAAGAAGCATTTCTTCTCCTCTATCAGATATACTCTTACATATGAAGTAGCTCTCTTCACTGGTATCTGGCTCTCTCCCAGCAGCTAGAGGTTCTCCACACTGATGTTACGTCTTACCCAGGCCTCCCTAGCCCTGTACCATCGAAATTCAAGCATTGGTTAGGAAAAAGAAAACAAAAACTAACCTTTCAAAACCAGAGTGGTAGTGCCTCTGAACACCTGCTATGATCTTGCATGTTCCACATCCGGAGAAGGCACCTGACTCTGTGCCAGACACGGGGGGAAGCCAGATATCTGAATTGTCTCATTCAACCTGCACGACAACCAAAGAAGTAGATTCTGTTTTTAGCCCCAGGTCACATGGGGGCCATAGCACGGAGTGGTTAACTCACCTGCTCTGAGACACACAGTACTGGCCCCCAAGAGTCAGGAGTTTTTTTTCATCTGTCTTACCGATATACTTTTTAAAATGGGAAAGCGTGGAATATTTTAAAGTAATCCAAGTGAAGATGTGATATTTCACCTCTTTCTGAATGTATCTTGAACAGACAAGAACTTTAAAGGAAAACATAACCACAAACCATTATCATCCTTAATAACATTAAGATTAATTCTTCAGTATCATCTAATGCCTAGTTCATAATTGTTTCTAATGACTGTATAAATCACATGGATAAGCCATGATTTATTTAATAAATTCAAATTTGATATTTAGTTTCTAGATTAGAGCTACTATAAACAACATTGTTATTAATGTCCTTATAACTAAATCTTAACAGAATTCTTTGGCATTTTTCTCACAATAAATTCCAAGAGGAAAAATTATCATTGTAAAAGTTATGCTCATTTTAAAGATTTGTATAATATATATATATATATAATTGAGAGATACTTTTCCAGAAAAGTTCAATCAATTTGCCAAGCCATCATCAGCATGTGAGTATCTCTTCCTCTGCATCTTTACCTATACTGAATATTAGCCATTATGAAGTCATTTCGGGAAGCCATTAAAATAGGAATTGCTTTGAGCTTGCATTTCAATGCTAACTGGAGGCAGGGCATTTTAATATGCTTACTGGTCATCTGTATTTCTCCTTTAGTAAATTATCTGCTTATACATTTGCCTATTCGAAAGAAGTCCTCATCTTTTCTTGAATTTTAAAGGTTATTTTATATTAAAATGTTAATGCTTTGTTTATAGTGTGAAGACTTTCCTAGCTTGTAGCTAAAATTTGTTTTATTTTTGTTTTAGTACATTTACAACTGTCGATCTTTTACTTTATACTTGCTCTGGAATCATTTTTATAAAGCCTTTTCCCCACTTAATACCCGAGATTATATAGCTGTATGCATTTTATTCTAGCATTTTGTTGAAAAGTTTATCATTAATTTTGCGGGACTTACTGACATCAAGTATAATTAACATGTGACTTTATTGTTTTATATATTTTTATCTAATTTTGTCAAGATTATATATTCCATATATATATTAATCTGTCTATATGTAGATATAGATCCCATGTATTGATATTACATATGTATATATCTTTTCTCACGTTTACTATTGAGCACATGCTGTTCTCTTTTCCTTCTTGATTATCCATCCAGTCAACAGTAATTATTGAGCTCCTCCTGTACTCCATGCACTTCAATTAATAGGTGCTAAGGGTATCTCTGTGAAGAAAGCAGAAAAGGCCCTTGCGTTTTGGAGATCACACTGTGAAAGAGGAGGGAGCAATACAAAGAAATAGATATGCACTGGAATTTTCATGCTCTGAAGAAAATAAAGGAAAGCAAAAGAATAAGGGAGTGATAAGGACAGGTGAAATTATTTTAGGGAAGTCAAAGAAGGCTTCTCTGAGAGCAGCACTTATCAGGACTGTGATTAGTTACGGCATCTGTCTTTTAAAAGAATGAGGCCTTGGATTTATTTATCAACTCTACTGGCTTTCTATTTTTTATTCATTAATTTTTGTTTGTATATGTATTTAGTTTTTTATTTTATAGCCGCCGGAGAGGCTTTGGGGCATTTGGATGGCACATATGACTGAGAGCTTATTTCCATCCCTTGGCTGGGCTGGTAGGGGACATTTCCTTGCCTTGGAGAGAACGTGTTTTCCTGCCGGGCTCCAGGAAGGAGCAAACTGAACAAACCCAACAGTGGCATGATCTGCGGAGGACTCTGCCCCTCCCACGTTAATGGGTCATTATTTAAATGGTTACTCTTTACTCCAGATTTTCCTTTTCCCTGGAAAGAAAAGATTTCTTTTCTCTGACAGTTCTGGGGAGATCCAGCAGTCTGAAGATTGCAAGGAAGGAAGGAACATTTTTTTTTTCACCCCGAGGGTAGAACTTTTATGTGGTTGGTACTCCAGGAACTAAAGCTTTTGCAGTTTTAATGCAGCCTGAAGCAGGAATCTATCTATAAGAAAGTGCTTTTCCATGCTAATTTTAAATTCAGGATTCATACTACTAAAACGGAACAGAGAGTAACTCGCTGTAAAATAGCATTAGTTCTATTTGAAACTGGAAAATTTATTGAAGTTCCGCTTCCAGACCAAGCTAGCCATTTTACCCAGTTTGTCTTTTATGTTCACAAAAAACTCATTTGTCCATTCAGGGTGATTTTTAGATTTCATAGCACTTGTTCAAAAGCTGAGAGGAAGCACAGAGACTATTAAAAAATGGGAAGTATCCAAAAGAGGGAAGTATCATAAACGTCAGAAAAATAATAACAGACACCGCTAAAAATCAACAATCAGAGAGTCATGATGAGCCCAGATACAGTCTATAGCTTGGCCATATAGGAACTTACCCTGTGTGGATAAGCTCCATATAGCTTATGATCACTGCAGAACAGGTTATTTTCATCAGTAGGCAGAGAGGTTGTTTCTTTGCACATTGATAAATAGCTTATTCATCTATATTAGAGTATATATGAGTTTGTTCATTTGAGATGCAGATGAAAAGCTTTTCTTATTCGATTCCTGCATTATACTTCTTTATTGATCCATGTACTGTTTTATCTGAAAGTCTCTTTAGGGAGGAGGAGAGCATACTGGTGAGGGGGGTGGGTGGAGCACAGGCTGAGAACTCCTCCACCCCCACCCACCCAAAGCCAGCCTCCCAGCTCCTTGAAGAAGGTTCAGGCACAGACTTGGGACTGTCCTCTGTGATCCCTGTTCCTCCAAGGGCAGCAGGGTCTGAGAGACCTTACAGGCCACACAGCCCCTTCCCGCTGTTTCCCTGGGAGGGCAAGACCGTAAGTCTGGGTTTTGGGGCAGGAAGGAGTGGCTGAGCCCCTAGGATTCCCAGTCTCCCTCATCCTCTGGTCCAGATGGTGGCTGTGGGGAAGGCAGAGGCGGATGGAGTCTTATATTCAGGAGAAGGCTCCTCCTGGCCCCTGGCCCAGATCCTTTCCCAGAAATACCTTTGCACCTCAAGGCCAGCTTGTTAAAGAGATCCGACATCAGGCTCCCATCTTGGCTTGAGGCTTTCACTTGCTCCTTCTCCTTCTGTTTCTTCTTCTGCAGCTTGTGTTCATTGAGGTTGTGATGGGGCTTGGCCTTGCAGATGCCCCAGGCTGGCAGGGTTGACAATTCAGTAGCGGGAAATGATCTAAGACACAGAGTGTAACCAAACATTTGGATTGGGTGGAAACATTTTTGAGAAAGATGAAATTAATGGGTTCTCAGTTTTCCCAATCCTTTATGCTGGAACTTCAAAAAGCATGTTTTTTGAAGCACAAATAGAGAATAGACAGAAGGAGAGAGAGAGAGAGAGAGAGAGCCCTTTTCAACCTTAACCCATTCTAAATTCTTTAAAAATCCATTAACTTAAGCTTTGTGCTTCAGACTCTTTATTTAATAAGACTAGTATAATCCATTCTCCAGACTTGTATAACTGTGTTGAAAGAGTTATAAATACTGTATACAAGGAAAATCATTTCGTTGGCATTATCTTTGCTCCCTGTAATATAGAGGGCTTTGGCTTTTGTGTGACCTGGGAGCTACCATAGAATCAAAAACAAAGGCCAGGGAGAGGATGCTTTGGCATCATGTTGATACTACAAATATGACCAATTCTAGGCAAAGTTGTGAAGTAAGAAAATTTGATCACTGTCTGCATTTATTCTCTTCATTGATTGCATTCTTTTTCAAGGAAGTTAGTGTTTTTATACTACCCTTTCTTGAAAGAAAGTAATCCAAACTATTTATCTGGAGTAAGTTTCTAGGAACTTAATGATGTCGAAAAAGAAAATTCAATGCAGTAAATTTGAAGATCTAATTGGTTTTATTCAGTGATTCATATGTTGGGCAGCTTCCCGTCTAGCAAGTCCCATAAGGCTGCTCTCACTTCAGATGCTAACTGCAAGTCTGGGCCACCTGTATTTTTGACTAACCAACTATAAATTGGGGGTTTCCATGACTTCCTTCGTTTCAGTAATTTACCAGAATGTCTCACAGGACTCAGGAAAATGCTTTACTTACTATTACTCGTTTATTATAAAGGATACAACCCAGGAACAGCCAAATGGAAAAGATGCGTAGAGCAAAGCATGGGGCAAGGATGCAGAGCTTTCATGCCCTCCCAGCACCTCTATGTGTTCAACAACCCAGAAGCTCTCTGAATCTCTTCAGTTAAGGTTTTTATGGGAACTCCACATAGGCATGATTGATTAAATCATTGGCATTGTTGATTAACTTAATCTCCAGCCCCCCTCTGTCCTTCCAGAAAGTCAAGAATTGGGGTTGGGAGTGGTGAAGGAAGGCTAAAAACTCTAACCCCCTAATCTTGTAGTTGATTGCTCTGATAACCAGTCTCCATTCTCCAAGAGTCAACTCATTGGCATAAACTCGGGTTAAGGTTGAAAAGGGTAACAAAACTCACTCCTCTGACCTCTATCATTCAGGAAATTCCAAAAGTTTTAGGAGTTTTGCATCAGGAAGCAGGGTACAAAGACGATGATAGATAAGTAGGTAGGTAGGTAGATAGATAGATAGATAGATAGATAGATAGATAGAGATATCTATGTACACCTATCTATATATAGACATAGGTATATCTTATCACAGTGCCACAAGTGATATAAAGTTGGGAGCAAAGACACGAAAGGGATTGCTTGTGTTCTAACCTAGACTCTGTTAATTATTAAATAATTAATATCTTGAACGAGTTAGATCAACTTTCTATGCCTCAGTTTCTTCATCTATAAAAAATAGAAATAGATACAGACTGACAATTTTAGCTTTATATTTGGATTATAAATCTAAAACTTTAATTTACTGTCACTTTTCCTGTAACGGTTGTTTTGAAAACAGAAATTTGGCCCAACATGATTTGTATATTAGGGAAAATTTGAGCATTCACTTGAATTTTGCATTTGCTTACCTGCAATTTTATCCAGAAAATACACTAGATGAACATCGAAACTGCACTCAGTTGAATATCGAAACTGCACTCAGCTGAATTGTGGGAATACACAAAGTGTGTGCATACACACATGTGTGCACTTGCACACACATCTCAGGCATTTACTCTCTTCCTCTGCTCACTGCATGTGTCATGAGTCATATCTGGTGTTTCAGCTTCCCATCTCATCTCAGACACTCTTCCTTCCACCACTTCAAAATACCTCACATGCTACATGCCTTCGGAAGCCCAATTCCACAAGCAAACTTCAAGCCTCGTTAAAGACAAAGTGCCATATTTATTGTAGTATTTATGTGTTTCTCACCATCCAATATACACCAAAGTGTGCTACATTTTCACTGGTTTTCTATCTTTTTAAATGTATCATTGATGAAGTTTTTAGGAGTTGTACCCCAACTTCATTTTTTCCACAAGGGTTTTCATTGCATGATTTTGCACAGCAAGGTGATTTTTTTTGCAGTGCAAATATCACATTATAGCAGAACTGACTGTATTTAGAACAGTGCATGGTACATGACAAAACATTCAATAAATTGTAGCTATTAGTATGCTCGACAAACAGAAGATCTGGGAGAAAGACGTATTGCCACATCTTCGGGGAACTGAGAGACGTTCTTGTGCCTTTGTGAGTGGCAGGCAGGGAGGAGTAAAGAAGAGTGAAGAGGAAGGTAGAAGCAAGTGAAGAAGTGCCTGGTAAAATCTAAGAAATGTGAACTTTCTTCTAAAAGTAATGGGAGACTATTGAAAGGTTTTGAGTAGGGGATTCAGATGATCAAGTTTTCCTTTAGAAAAATCCCTGGCTTTACGTGAACAATGAGAGAAGAGAGAAGTCTAGAGGCGGATCAACTAGCTTTACGAGGTTATTGTATAAATATGGCCAGGAAATGATGTTGCATAGACCAGAGGAGTGAAAACGCAAAATGTATTAGAAAGCGGGGAGGTGAGATGAACAGGATGTGGTAGAATGGCAGAAGGTGGGGAAATAGGAGCCAAAGATGATTTCTAGGTTCTGGGTGGGACAGTGTGAGAAAGGTGCCATTTCCTAAGAAAATGAAACTGAAAGGGGAAAAAAACAGATTTTGGAGGGCAGATGATAAATTTTGAGTATTTGGCATTTAATCATGGCATTATCATGGGACTAAGAGCCATGCAGGATGGAAGGGCTTAAGCCCAGCAGTTCTTCGATGCTGAGATGGGTCACTAAACTTCAGACAGACTGAAAACCCAGTGATATTTTAATCCAGTTTTATTTGGCAAAACATGACTTGGTGCTTCTAAGAAGAAAGTGGTAGAATCTGCAGCAAGATTTTGGAATCCAGTGTCTTTTATAAGCAAGAGTGTTTGGTTTTATTTTAGTTCATCCAGATATGCTGTGAAAAGTTTTGATGAGATAAATGTAAATGAATCTGAAACTGGTGTAAATGTTTACATAGTCACTTAAAAATGAAAAGAAAGTGTTTAGGACAAAGTACATTCTGAATTTCTTTGAATCCAAAACATTTTTACAAAAGGTATGAAATGTGCGTTTGAAATGTGCAAAGACAGCCAAACTTGAGGCCCATCCGTCCTTAATTATAACAGAGTAACATTAATAGAAACCAAAAGACATAATCCAACTTGCTTCCTTGAATGGCAATAAAAGTCCAGTGAAGAACCCCATTTTTCTGCTTTCTACCATAGTTGGCCTCAAACTCTAGAGGGATGAAAAATAAAGAAATTTCATTTCTTTTTAAAAGCATTATTGTTTTTGTAATTTTATTTCCAATTGGAATAAATTTGTAGGATAAACTGGTAGACTGACTCCACTTAGCTTCATTTTTCAACTAAGCTTAGCAAATAAGGGAGTGAAGTGCAGCATTGCTATAATTATGGTCTCTAAATGTGTGTAGTTCCAGATACACTATACCATTATACAGTATGAGCGAAGCTGAAATAAACACTGGGCTTTTTGAACACAATGGTTATAGAACAACTAATTGTAATTTACCTTTGTTCTCCTTGTGGGGTTTATCTTAGTGTATGCCAACTGACTTCTTACAAAGATCTTTTTAAAAAAATTTACTTTTGTCACATCTGAAAAAAATACAGTAGCCAAATAAAGGTATATTTCAGCTAGCTGAATTTAATTTGTTTTAGTGAGAGCATGACATGAAAATGAAGATTAAAAAGTATTTTTTTTTTAATAATCACTGTCTGGTGAACTGATAGGGACCAGAGATTTACAAATACTATATTTTTTTCTGTCCTTGGATCTTATTTGTGGACTTTAAATGAAGAAAAAAATCTATTCTCGATTTGACTTTAAATCATTTGCGGGTAAAGGAAGTCGTGGACTGCAAATTCAAAAGCCTTTAGAAGGGCAGAGTAAGACAGGAGAACTGGCAGCAAAGTGTGGCCCGTGGGCCACATGTGCACAGCAAGCAACTGGACATGACCACGTGCAAGGCAGACACAAGGAGAACTGTGCAGTGTGAACCTTCTGTAGTCGAATGGCAGGAGGCCCTGTTATTCATCAGCAGTTAGAGGAATGAGAAATTGTTCTTCCTTGTTTTGTCATTCTTGTCTAAAGGTCAGAAGGGTTCAAGCAAGTATCAGATGGACCTGTGTGTGTTGGTCGGGGAGAAGTGAGGGACTGGGAAGGGGCCACGGAGCCAGGGTATAAGAAATGACTAAATTCACACACACAGGATTTGCAGGTAGAAAGAGTATAGAAGTAGTAACGTGTTCTCTAGAATGAGACCACTTGCATTCTGGATGAAGACCATGTCGTGTACAGTAATGAAGAACTTAGGGTCTGCAGTCACACCTCCTGGGGCAAAATTCTGCCTCTCATTTTGTGACTTTGGGCAAGTTACCTCACCTCTCAAAACCTCAGTCTCCTCATCCGTAGAATGAGAACAATCATAGTACCCACCTTATAAGATTATACTGAAAATTCAGTGACAGTCTGGGTAAAACACTTAGCTCAGGGATTGTCAAGTAGGAAATACTTTATAAATGTTAGTTATCAGAACGACATTTTTGGTTAGTGTTACTATTTTACTGTTGTCATTATTGGTTTCTTTATCCTTCTTTCTTAGGGTCACTTTGTTGCTTTTTCTTACTCTACTTGTTTTATTTATTTCTTCCGTACGCTACTTGTTTTATTTATTTTTAAAATTTTTTTCTTAATTAAAAATAAAAATACTTAAAGCTATACATTTTTATCCAAGAACTATTTTGTGGCTATATCCATAAGATTTGATGTCACGATTGTCTTACCTTCAAATAGTCTGTAACTAGAGTTTTTATTTCCTTTTTCATATTTGTTATTAAGGAGAATTTATTTTTGTTTGTTTTCTGCATGTTTCTGTGTTCCAGAGAATGTGGATTTTTGTACAAGTTCTGCTTTTTTGGAATTTATTATGGTTGTGACAGTGTATAATCAATGTAGTTAAATTTATGAAACACGATTCAGATATTTTAAGAAGTTCTTTTAATGCAGGTTTTATTCAATTCTCACAATAATCCTATGATGTAGGTATAATTATTATCCTAATTATACCATTGAGGACACTGATGTTTAGAGAGGTTGAATAACCCACCCATGATTATACAACTTTAACCCTCAGTGGTTAAGCCCAAATTAGGAGCCAAAAAAGAATTAGGCAAATAGGCAGTGACCCACGGTACCACGCCACAGAGGGTGATGTTATTAATCTGCCATAACAAAGTACTACTGACCAGGTGGCTTAAACAACAGAAGTGTATTGTCTCACAGTTCTGGAGGCTGGAAGTCTAAGGTCAGTGTGTCAGCAGCATTGGTTCTTCTGAGGGATGTGAGAGAAGGATTTGTTCCGTGTTTCCTTCCAGGCCTCTGGTGGTTTGTGGTCAATCTCTCGCCTTCGTTGGCTTGCGGAAGTATCACCCTGTCTCTGCCTTCATCTTCACATGGCTTTCTCCCTGCGTGCAGATCTCTGTGTCCAAATTTGTCCTTTTCTAAGGGCAACTGTAATTAGTGGTTTAGGGCCCATCCTAATGACTTTGTCTTAACTAATTACATTTGCAACGGTCCTATTTCCAAATAAGGCCACATCCTGAGGTGCTGGGGGTTAGAACTGCAATACATGAATTGAAGAGGGATACGACTCAGCCCATAAGGGATAATAAGTGCCCATAGAAATAAATTGAAAATAGCTTTCCAAGTTATTCAGGTTTCCAAGCAAAGCTTAAGTAACTTCTGACCTGTAAACTGGTACTGCTCTGCCAGACTAGACAGAGCTTTGAGAGAGTATTTAAAAAAATAATAAATAAATAGATAGAACTCCTCTCCAGTGTTGAGCTGTCTCCTCTTTTTTTCCTTTGCGACAAACATAGGCAAATTATTGGCTGTGACTATGGGCAGGGCCACCACCTCTGAGATTAGCTAGGGAGCTTGTGCCTAATATTGGCAGCAATATGAGCTACAATTTTGAAACTAAATGAGGCATAGTGATATTTATTAATAATGAATCATTTATTCTATAAAATAGATTTACACATTTCAGTAGTCCTCCCAAGAGCTATCTGGTCATAACACCATGTTTAAAAATGAAGGCAATATATACTCAAAGAAATGCACGCCTATGTTCCCCAAAAGAAATGCACTAAAAACTTAATAATAGCACCATTCAAAACTGGAAACGACATGAATTCTGTCTGTAGAATAAATAAATAACACAATGACTATCACAAACATAATGGTGAGCAAATGAGCCCAGACACACACACACAAATATATATATATATACAGTATTGTATTTTGTACAGTATATATATATACTGTACAATTGTACAGTATATATATATATACTGTACAATTTCTCTCATCTAAGTATCAAAACGGACAATTAGTAGTTGGATGTCGGTGGCGGCGGGGGGGTGCGGCTGGTTATCCTCGGGGGAGAATTGTGACTGGAAGGGGCATTCAGGGGTACTGGTAATGTTCTGGATTTTGCTCTGGTTGCTGAGTATATGGTAGGTTAAGTTTCTGAAAAAAAAATCATTGATTTGCAGCCTTATACATGACATGGATATTTTCTTTAAGTGTATTATACTTTAATAAAAAGTTAAAAATAAATGAGAATATTAAATATCTAATATTTTGTTTTCATAAAGTATGGGATCACATTTATATTCTTGAGTACAAAAACTTTAAAAATAGTAAATTGTTTATCTGTTCCCCCACAATGTGAAAACCACACAAATATTTAGAGGAATGAATCAGCATTTATCCTAGATTCTCTGTACAAACTGTTGCACTGGGTGACCAAATAGTAGAAGAGGGAAAGCAACTTTTTGTAAAAACGTTTTATCTAATAAATGAAAAAAGAAATAATGGAATCGAAAGATCACAGTTTTGCAACCATCAATGGATAAATACTAGGCACTGAGTATCAAACGCTGCTAAGACCACAAAAAGAGAGATGACCAGGCAGATGTCTCCTAGTGAAAGTATGTATCATCATGTAGTCTTGCCAAAGGACTTGACTGTGGATCTGATTAAGTCTCTGGGTTCAGCTGCAGTTTGCAGGAAATACAGAGGACAGAGAAACTGTGCTATGAGTATGCAATAAACAGAATCGAGAATGTGGAATATTCTATAGGGTAAATGACTCAAATTCCTCAATAGATAAATTATAAGATAAAGAAGGAATGGAAAGGAAATATGTAGGTTAAAATTGACATGAAATACTAACACTTACAAGTAAGATTAAATTACAGTCTCAGAATGGAAATGTGGGTGATCTCTACAAAAGTCAGTGTAGAGGTTACTTTGGGGTGGAGGGAGAGGTATTGTGATTGAAACAGCCACATTTCTTTACCTGGGTAGTGGCTTCAGAAGGATCTTATAATAGCTCATTAGGCTATACTTTTATTTGGAAGGGCTTTCTGTATTTATGGTTCATTTTATAATAAAATAGTTTTAAAAGTCAATAAAATTACATATTAAATTATTTACAGTTCCTTATTGTTCTTTGAAAATAACATCTTGACCATTTTTCTAAATTTGTCCTTTATTGGTAAGTTATTTACATATATAATATGTGCTTTTAGTGTTTTCAAAAGAAAGTTTTGAATTGTACTCTGGTTTAATTAGAAAACTTCATGAGCAGCATCCTAATTTTGTTAAATTAGGTAAACTGTAATTTACCTAAAATATCTTCCAGGCATTAAGTGCCATTAAATTCACCAATACTTGGGATCTCTCTGTGTGTTAATGCTCATCATCAATCACATTTAAAACTTCCAAGTATGAAATTATTCCGACTGTACAGAAAGGAAGCATTTAATAACAAAACAAACAAACAAAAAAAGAGCTTAGAGCATTAACTTACATGACAGTTTATGCCTGAAATTGAAGGCATTCTATATACCCTACCATTAGATTTCTAGAGAATACCCTGAAGATGTTAGATTTTGTCATTAATCCTGATTTAAAAAATCTAATTACATATTCTCCATTCTGGATTTACCTTATGTTTTTTAAAGAATTATTTATTTTTAATTAATATATGATTCATATACTACAAAACTCACCCTGCCAGAAGGTACAATTCAGTGCCTATTAGTATATTCACAAAGTTGTGAAACCATAATCACTATCTAATTTCAAAATATTTCATCATTCTAAAAACGAAACCTTGTACCCATTAGCAGTCATTACCCGTTCCTCCTTTCCTTCAGCTTCTGGCAAACAATCTACCTTCTGTCTCTATGGATTGGCTTATTCTAAACATTTAGTAAATGGAATCATGTAGTACGAGGTCTTTTGTGTCCGGCTTCTTTCATTTCACATAATGTATTCATGGTACATCCATGTTGTAGCATGTATCAATACTTTTTTTCTTTTTACGGCTGAATAAATTTATATTTTCTTTATCTATTTATCCACTGATGGACATGTGGGTTGTTTCTACCTTATGCTTCCTTTTCCAGTACTACTGCAGCACATGCAAAAAGAGATTGTAATTTAGGCCACAAAGAAATCTCGATAAATTTCCGAAAGTAGAAATTATATAATCAACTTCTTAAAAACAATGTAGTAAAATTAAAACTTAAAAAACAATGTTAATTCAAATAATATAGACCTAGAAATGGTAAAAGCCATCTTCTAGAGCAGCAGACCACCTGGGCAGGAGAGGCAGAAGAGGCAGGAAACGCTGCAGGGCAGATAGGGCGAGATGGGCGTCAGTCTGTTTGGAAATAGCTCCTTCAGTCAGCTGAAAAGAAAGAAGCCGACCCTCAAACGTTGCAATTCAAAGTGTTCCCCATGGACTAGCAGAATTGAACACACTTAGAGCTTGTTAGAAATGCAGAATTTCAGGCCCCACCCTAGACTCATTGAATCCAAGCCTGTATTTTAACAAGACACTCCAGGTCCTTGCACGCACATTACATTGCATGAAATTCTGGTCTAAATAACCACACAGAAAAGATACGTGCTTCACCATGAGTCACAAAGACCTTCTGCTCTCCTCAATTATAATCATTAAACTTGCTACAAGACTAGATCGTAGTTGTGCGACGTGATAGAGATGCTAATTATGGCTACAATGGCAATCATATTATAATATATAAAGGTATCAAATCAACATGTTGTACACCTTAAATTAACACAATGTTATATGTCAAAAGTATTTCAATTTTAAAAATTCCACTAATTTTGCTAAAAATAAAGTGGGGAAACTTGCTTCACTAAGGTGTAACATGTCCTCGGGATATGTCAGAATTAGTGAGAATGGGTTCTAAATCAACATGTTCAAATGCAGGTGGGCACTGCAGCAGTTCACATCCTCCTCCTTCTTAAAATATTCTTCATTAAAATGATAAATTATGAGAAATAAAAGAGAAAGAAATAGGTGACGAGTCCTGTGTTTAGTCCATTAAGGCTTCTATAATAAAAATACCATAGACAAGGTGGTTTATGAACAACAGAACTTTAATTCTAACAGTTCTGGAGGTGGGGAAGTCCAAGACCAAGGCACAAGCAGATTCGGTGTCTGGCGAGAGCCCGCTTCCTGGTTCAGTGACAGTCATCATCACTGTGTCCTCACATGGTGGAAGGGCAAGGGAGCTCTCTGAGTCTCTTTCATAAGGGCATTATTTCAGGAAGGCTCTGCCCCATGACCCGATCACCTCCCAAATGTGCCACATCCTACTACCATTACATTGAGGTTTAGGTTTGTGAATCTGGGGGGAACACATACAGTCTAATGCAACTCCTATGCATATAAACTACTTGTTTTTAAAGAGCACAAAATGACATCAGAGAGCAAATAACGAATACACAGAAGACAAATTTGGCCTCAAAATAGGAGAAAGTTTTTTTAAAAAAATTCATGATTTGAAAGGAACTAAAGAAACTTGGCCTCTTAGAAACAAGAGTTAGGAGAGGTATGACAGATCAAGAGAGATATGATAAGCCCACAAAAGGCAATAAAAAAGTGAGCTGGCAGAGTTCAGGAGGAAAATGGATGAGAAAAATAAAACATTATGTAAAATAAAACCACATTTCAAGGAGAGCGATTAGAATAAGAATGTGAAGTTCAGAGCATAATGATTGAAAAGATTAAAAACTGCCTAAATGAAAATTTACTCAAGTCTCAATACTTTAGTATTGAGCATGGTGATGGGAGCATTACGTCCTAGAAAATTTAAGCAGAACGATATAGCACTGATCAATATCCTGGCTATGTTTCTGGACCTCTAAGGAAGGAAGAATCTTTTAAACATCCAGTGTGAAAAAGCAAGTCATGTTGAAGAAACAAAAAGATCAAATTGGTCTCAGACTAAGTCACAGAAGACAATGCCAGAAGACACTGGAACAACTAAAATGTTAGGAAGAAGAGAAAATATGACCCAAGAGTTTTATACTGAGCTAAGCTGTCCTTCAACGGACTGGCCTTTTCAGGTGTGCAAGAAGTTCGAGATTAGAGCACATATCAATTCTTCTTAATAAAAAAAACAAACTAAAAAACAAAACAGAACAGGAAGACAAAAATCTAAACAAACCAATAAATGAAACAAAACTAAGAACTCAGAAATGTGAAAGAGATGGGAAGGATAGTTATATGAATTTAATGCATTAAATTTAGAATTAAAGCTGAACTTCTGTGTTAATTATGATTGTCAAACAGAATCATAAATGTTGTATATGTTGACAGCATAGAGAAAGATAATATACTCAGAAAATGAGAAAAGTGAGAAGAGTAGATTCAACGAGAATGCCTCCACAGCTTACCTCCTCTAAAACACTACCCTCCTTCACTTCTCCCAGTAACTATCCATCTCAATACCATGTTTTATCTTCTCCATTACATTGAAGTTAGTCTTTATGTGTTTATTTGTTTGTTACCTTACTCTCCCTACTAAATGGTAAATTCTATGATCCAAGGGACCTTGTCCACCCTTTGCATCATTGTTTCCACAACAGAGCCTGGCACGTAGTAGGTCCTCAATAAAAACTGTGGAATGATAAACAATGAAAAAATTTTTTGTGTGTTTATCAATAAAAAATTGTTTATTAATAAAAAAATTGTTATCAATAAAAAAAATAATCAGGCTATTTATAGAAAAAGAAATCCAAAGAGCTTTAGAAAATATGAAAGGTGGTTCAATCACACTCCTAAGTAAAGAAATGCAAATTTTAAAATTGCTATACCGTTCTTCACTTGTCAAATTGGCAGATATGGAGAACTTCCATATTACACCTTGTTGCCTAGGATACGAGAAAAAGCACACCCATGAATTCTTGGTGGGAGCACAAAAATTACTATCTCTTTCGACAGCAACTTGGCAATACTTCAAATATACACATTTTTGATTCTGCAACTTTATTTCCAGGACTATGTTATATAGAACCTTACATAGTTATATATTTTACAGAGAACATTTATGAATTCAAAAACATGTATGTACAAGAATATTTATTGCGGCATTACTTGAGATAGCAAGAGATTAGAAACAAAATGTTGATACAAAAATTAAAGTCATAATAACCAATGCTGAAAAGAGTGTGAGGAAAATACACTTTCAATTAGTGTTAATGCAAATATAAATTGATATTTAGAGAGCGTTTAGATATTTATTAAGTCATACTACTCTTCAATTTAGCAATTCCAAGTTAAGAAATTTAATTTATAGAATACTTACATAAAACGTATGTATAAGCATGTTCATTATAGCATTCTAATGTAGAAAAATTGGAAGCACTTATTCACAATGCTCAGGGTGTTTCTGTACAGCAGGTTTTAATTTTAATGTAATCAAATCTATTAATCTTCTCTTTTATTGTTTGCTTTTAACGCCTCATTTAAGAAACCCTTTCATACTTTGAGATCATAAAAATAATACAAGTTTTCTTCTAAATGTTTTAAAGTTTTGCTGCAAAATCTTAAGTCTTTAAGCTACTCAAAGTTTATTTACTTGGGCATGACATGAGGTGAGGTTTTAGTCCCATTATTTTCCAAGAACAAGCTGGGGTGGGACAGCAAATTCTATAACCACCTTTCATGAGTACGGGAGACAGTTGGAGGCCCTGGTTTCAATCATGGGCTGATTCTGCACTCCTGCTTCTATGGGGTCTTTTTATGGTCTTGAGTCTGGAAGAGAGGAAGTCAGGCCCACTCTGGTTTCTTTTGGACTCAAAAGCTGTGATACTCAGAGATTCCTCCCTGACTAGCCCACTTCAGAACCATAAGCAATTAATCTTTGTGTTTGGGTTTGTCTTTAATTTTCTGTTTCTTACCAGTATCTTTCAATGCTATATGCTCAGGCTATGTTTACCATACAAATGTCCTTAATAGAAGATTTTAACTGCGGATACTAAAAGCTGTAGTATCTACCACTTCTAAAAGTCCAAATAATTCAACTAAAGCTGAGTTGAACAGAATGACGTTTGTTCCACCAGCCAGAAAAGCTCAAAAGGTTTTCCCTCATTATATATTCAATTCTAAGACCAATTATTCTACTAGATCAAAGGGCTTTCAAGGCTAGAAAAAAGTGCCTTAAATTTATCAATGCTGAGTTTCTTCTTCGGAAATCTTAGTTCATCATATAATACTTATGTGATAAATGGTGCTCCATAAAAAAATGTGAGTAACTCTAAAACAAAGTTAATGAACTGTACTGGTTTAGCAATGCTAGAAAAAAAAAATGGGTGTTTTTGTTACACCCAGCTGTTGCGTAATTTTTACCTTAGTCTTTTAAAAATATTAAATGAAAAAGATAGTGTGGGAATATCCATTAAATTATTAGAAAAAAATACAAAAATACAGCTCCTTTTTATTTTATTAGTTGTGGTCATCGTTTCCTTTGGTCAATTAGAGTAGAAACTTGTCACGTTAATGAATAAGCCTTGCATAAAAATCTTATTGTTTATCAATTTATTTTTAATATCATTATCGCTTTCCAGACTACTTGCATTATTAGTGCTTTAGTCACAGATGAGCTAAACTCTCCAAAATAATTTTTAAAATGTATATTGAGAGAAATTGATATGCTTTTCAAATTATCCACAGACATTAAAATTCTAAGAACAGGAATAATTTCTAATTTTACTCAAGTTTTGAAACTGCATTCTTGAATTGATATTGCAGTAGCTAAAAAACTAATGCAGCAATGCCTTCAAAGAATTAATAAAATTTTTAAACCAAACAAATATATTATTAGTTAACTGAATAATAGTGTCTAATAAAATTTTTTCCTTTTCTGCACTATTATGAAAAAATTATAATGTGGAGGAAGAAAATAAAGCAAGAAAAGAAAGAAAATTCTATCTTCAGAAAATGACGATGGAGATTAAAGATTGCAGATGAAACTTTAACCATTTTTTTTTTCAGTTCCTTCCAAACACAGAAAATGACAGACAGGGGATTATATTTGTGACAAAAGGAATAAACCCACACAAGGAAAGTAGGCGAGGAGACCATTACGACGACATTTTCAGAAGTGAAAAGCAGAAGGAGAAACAGTTTACTAATTATACCTGACAGAGTCGAATGCCACGTTGGCAAGAGAAGCAACGGAGAACCAATCCAATGTCTGTCGCAGATTCCCTAGGTCTCAGCATTTAGAGATACCAGCTTCCTCTGAAAGGTGATTGGTGTTCCAACATGGGAAGAATGTTTGAAACTCTGAGAAGCATTTAGAAGAAAAAAAAAAATTAAGAAGCATTTAAAACCTTCCACACCCTAGCAAAATAATTGAAATTAGTTCTCTGGAAAATGCATATTGGGGGAGGGGGCAGTAGACACAGAAGAGGGATGGACTAGTGACGAAACTGGACCGGGGTTTAAGGAGAATCTATCGCTCCATGTTGAGACCTCCAAGTTTCTTCCCTAACTTGGTTCTCAAAATACTGGCAGTTACAATTATGTCCCTCAGGAAAGATATTGGAAGAGTTTCCTCTGGGATATCTGACCAAACCAAAGACGAGAGGAGACGGTGGGTGAGGGGAACTAAACTAAAAACTAAACAACAGCAAGAAAATAAAAACAAGAGAGACATCAAGAGTTCCACAGTGAAAATCTCATCTCAGCCATGTTACTCCACAGTGAAGCATGCAAGCCCTATTCATGCAATACAGCTTTGCAACAGCTTTTTTAAAGTACTCACATTTTAAATATAAAGAGAAAGCCAGATATCAGCAGACTTCTGGGAAAAGACTGATAAGAGTATTAGAGACAAAAACAAATAAGCAGAAAAAAGCCACTTGGAAAGCGTAGAGATTATCTAAGAAGTTTAAAACAATTACTAATATCTTCCAAGAGGTAAAAAAAAAAAATGAAACAAACAATATATAAAATATATATAATACATATATAATCATCCACATATAAAATAAATAAAAATATAAAAAGTTCTTGGAAATCATAAAAGAAACATGAGAGCAGAAAAAAGCTTCTGTAGAAAATTGGGAAATAAATTTGAAGAAATATACAAGAAAGTAGGAAAAAGGCAGAGATGGAAAACAAAAAATGAAAATGCAAGACGATAAGAGGATTAGTATAAGAGATCCCAACATCTGAACAATAGGAGTTCCAGAAAGACAGAATAGACAAAACAAAATGGAAGAAGTGATCAAAGAAATAATTTTTTTAAAATGCCCTAGAATGTAAGGAGACATTTTCAAATACTTAAGGTCTCAGAAATTTATCTCCTATATTTCCTTCCTCAGGAAGTTACTGGAAGAAGTGTTGTAGTAAAACAGTGTCATAAAGAGATAGAAAGATGGGTGATCCAAGAAAAGAGGACTCAGTAGAAGAGAGAAGAGGAGGGAATCCCCAGGGGGATAATGAGAAGAGATCCTGTAGTGACAACTATACAGCAAGATGCCATTGGTCTTGATTTAAGGAGATCATCTTAAAGTAGAGGAAATTAATAGACAATTTGGGGAGAAGATAGAAGCTATTGGAGATGAATTTATAATAAGTACAGAGAAACCTACGAAAACAAGAAAACAAAGTAATCATTAGCTCCAAAAAGAACTAAGTCATGTAAGAAAGCCAAAGAAATAGTAATAAATAACACAACTTATTCTATAGCATGTGATTAAGAGTGCACATAGTCATGCATCTTGATCTGACCATTATGATGTGAATCTACTAGGAGGAGGAAAGTATGAAAAGCGTAAATATGTGTAGATTGAACATGTAACAAAGAGTTAAATTCTCATTTTCCATAGTGGACATTCATTAGATAATGTGTAAGATTGAAAAACCAAGAAGTAGCAATAAAAGCATGTTATTTAAAAATATAGAGCTACATACCAAAGGTAGTAGCTAAAAATGTTGAGAGTGGTTGCTTCTGGCAAGTATGAGATGGTATTTATGTGCATAGAGGAGAGGGAGAGAATTTCTTTTTGTTTGGTTTTTGGAATTTTGTAGAACTAGATGACATTTTTAACTGTGCATAATTGATTTAAAAATAAAGAAAAGTGTGATGGTATTTATATATCATCTTGACTGGATCATGAATGCCCACATATTTAACTAAACATTAATTCTGGGTATGTCTGCGAGGCTGTTGCTAGATGAGATTAGCATTTGGATCAGTAGACTGAGTAAGGCAGGTGGCCCTGCCCTGTGTGGGTGAGTGTCATCCTCAAGTGTCTAAATAAGACAAAAAGGTGAAGAAAGGGAGAATTCTTTCTCTTTCTCTCTCTCCCTCCTTCAGTCCCTCCCTACCTCAACCTCCACCCCTCTCTGCCTGTTTAGTTGGAACATCAGTATTCTGGCTTCAAACTGGGACTTATATTACTAGTGCTTCTGGCTCAGGCCTTCAGACTTGCCCTGGAACTATACGACCAGCTTTCCCTGGGTCTCTAGCTTGTAGACAACAGATCATGGGTCTTCTCAGCCTCCATAATTTACCTTCATATTGGTTTTATTTCTCTGGAGAATGCTGACTAATATAGTATTATAGCAAGATATTGCAATGTATCTTTTGCCTATGATAAGAGTTTTATTGGTTTAACTTAGACTTTATAATTTAAGTCAAAAACTTTCCATAAATTTTTGGCTAAGAGAAAACAGATTTATGCTTAAGGTAGTCAATAACATTTTAAAAGTGTTTCTCAGAAGAGATCACTTCAAACACAGATTGCTTATTGAAGAACAAGGTTCCTCTAATCATTTCACAAATGATGTCAGGCTTTAGAGTCTATGTTCTCAAAAGCTCAAAAAAAAAAAATCTCCCTTTCCTAAAAATGTATTTGTTTTCTAAGTTGAAAGCCAATTTATTAATATGAATCAAGGAGGACAGACTCTTCTAAGTTGTTGGTGAAGATCTCAGTTTGAAGATTCTTCAAATCCTCTTTAGACTCATCAGTCAGGGACTCCATGACTTCTAGTGCGTTCCATCAAAGACAGATTGTCTTTTGCCCATGTAAAACTAGAGCCTGAATATAGTTTTCAGACTTTTTGTTTTTGTTTGTTTCTTCCTTACAAGTAAAAGGGGATCTACTCAGGGAAAACTTGGTGCAAAATGCGGTAGAGATCAGACTACTCTTACTTCTGATATCCAAAGTTGGCTTTGCTCTTGATTCCATAGCAGAGAACCATCTGATGTGGCTGTCACAAGCAACAATGCCCATCCATGACGGTGTGCTTGATTTTCTGGTTGGCCCTGCTTCAGAATGCAGACCGTGAACCCTCAGCCCTTGCTGTTCAATTGATCCATCGTCGCTTACCCCATGTGCACCCCTCACTCCAGAAGGATGGCAGCAGTGTAACTGGGGTAGCTCCCAAAAGTCTATTTATCAAGGATCTGAGGAAGCTGGTGTGGGAATGGGGGCTATCAAGGCCCAGTGAACCCTCAATGCCCATTCCTCCCAAACTCTCCTCTAATCTTCTCATCACACTTATCACATTCCCTCTCTTAATATCCCCCTTTTTATCCCATTTGTCCATTATCTGTTTATCGATAACACAATGATTTGACGTCCTTCATTTTGTAATCCATTTTCACATGAATAATTCTTGGAACATAATTTTTTTTCTCTCTCAAAATTCCGAGGACCTATTGTCCCGCAATAACGCATTGTTGACAAGTTATCCAACCATGATCTGGGTACACATGAATCCTCAAAAATTTTAAATTTAATGAGTTCATTGAAGTATAAATTTGTCTTTGTTGATTCTTTCCACAGCCAATTACCTTCTCTATGATCTCAGCCAAAAGAAGTTTGTCTTTCTTTTTCCCTCAAGCACATGATTTCACTAGCCTGAAAAGGAAGAAGTAAAATTGTTGCTCTTAAAAATAACACACGGTTATATTCACTTTGACAGACGATGACATGACTGAAATCAATTATTACTCCTGCTTGTGGGAATGGCCAAAAAGATTGATGCATGACCAATAGTTCTTTTGAAATTTGTCTTGAAAACACACACAAACACACCCATACAAACACATTCTATCTGTAATCATTCTTAATAGACTTCTGTAGGATGGCAAGGTATGTATAACTCACAATGTTAGGCTGTTATCTGAAAAGTGAACTTCATAATATAATATCATTATAAAGGCTTGATAGGAAAGAGCTCAGACTTATTTGTTCTACTCTACTCACCACTGGAAAGCTGTATATTTTAGAAAATTGTGTCTTTCCTTTCACTGGGGAAACTGAAGGGAGGCTATTATTTCTCTCTCCATATTTTGGCAGCTAGAGTGTAGTGACATAATGTAAGGGTGACAAACAGATATTCTTGAAGGGGCAACACAAAAGCAGAGGGTCAGTTGGGATTATTTCTAATGGCTGCAGCTGAGTCAAGAGCCTTGTGGCATTGGCACCACCGCTGGCCACTCGTATGACAGGAATTTGGCCAGTGCTCTCCCTTCAGTCCTGCCCAAGCCTGGTTCTCTAGCCTTATTATGGTCAATCCCTTCATAAAAATTTCCTTTTAAATAAAGTTTCAAGTTCAGTTTCAGTTGTTTGTCACCAAGGAATAGCAATCATTTCCGATGAAGTTTATGACTTTGTGGCTGTCAACCAAACTTCTTTCAGTCTGTGCATAACAAAACTGTGGAGAGCTTCCTTTTCTCCTGAAGTAGCAAAATCAGATGCTTTACCAAGCATTACAGGGGTTTCATTGTGCAGCGTATGAAGTTATTACTTTCAATGAAAGTGGTTTGTCAAAAAAACTTCTTACCATTTCCAAACATTGACATTCTGTGTAATTTCAAAAGGAGCTCACAGAATAAGATTTTTTTTTCTTTGATGGAATTAGCATGTAAATAGTGAACATAAAAAAGGAGGTGATTACATAAAAAGTTGTCTGTGATTTCTCCCAGTAGCATACAAAAAGAGAATAAGGAGCCTGTCAATTGCTTGATGATTTGCTTCAAAGTGTTAAAAGCATTATCAACTAACTATTCCAGAACATGTCATTAGACAGGAAAGTCACTTCCAGTTTTTCCTCTGTTCTATTTCACAAACCAGCTATACTATTTGCAACACATGGCTTAAGTTTAAGCCTTGATGATAAAGAGCTTCTTGTGTTTGCAACCTCACAGGATATGTCAAGACAGGTTTTTGTGAAACAGTAAATTCAAGATTTAAGAAGGTCCCAGCTCTTTTGAGTTGAGTTTTTCTCACTCTAGATCCCTTCACCCAAAATATCTTGTTTAGAGCCATTTTTGGCATGAACAGATGTGAAGTGCTCTGACAGTTTGCTGGATACTTGAATTGACAAATGTTTTGGCACAGAAAACACTGTGGCTTTTGTGTTTCATCATCACATCACGTCAGCGACGCAAGCAAAAGCAGGTTTATAGGAACCGTCACTCTTCCTTTTCTTTAATATTTCAACTTAAAGTGGATCTATAAAAAATATATATATCTATAATAATATTGATTCATTTGTCATTCTGAAACTCGATTTTTGTATTTCCAATTTGTTTAAGCCACGTAGAAACAAGTAATTTTTATGTTAACTGGGTATAGGATATTCAAGAAATTTATGGAACAAGCAAACAAGATACAACAGATTTTATAGTTTATCCAAAATTTTAATTCATTTAATTACTTTTAATTTTTATGTTGACATGCAGATTGAAACACTAGTTCAGAATCGGTGTCTATTCTAAAATTCAGCTGCTGTCAAGTAGAGTTGCTTATTTTGTTTTGTTCTGTTGTTTTTACATTTCTTGAACAATTTTAATTTGGGTCATAAGTATATTTTGGTTAATTTTTTTCCCCTTAAGAATCATATGAATGCTATATTCTATATTTAAAAAATGTAATTAATTTGACCTCAGATGCCTATTTAAGTTTTGAGATTTTTGTACTTTTACGGTCTATTTAATGGACATTTTTTGAACAGTTTCAGTATGAGTCATGAATACATTTCAGTCATTTTTTTTTTTTTACTTCACTTCTCCCTTCATCCCTCTTGCCTTTGGCAACTATCACCTTGTTCTCTGTATCTATGGGTCTGTTTGTTTTGTTTATTCATTTTTTTTTTTCAGGTTCCACATATAAGTGAAATCATATGATATTTGTCTTCTCCATCTGACTTATGTCACTTAGCATAGTACCCTCTGGGTCCATCTACTTTGTCACAAATGACAAGATTTCATTCTTTTTTATTGCTGAGTAATAGTCCATTGTATATATGTACAGTATCTTCTTTATCCATTCATCTATCTGTGGATACCTAGGTTGCTTCCATATCTTGGCTATTGTAAATAATGCTGCAATGAACATAGGGATGTACATATCTTTAAATTAGTGTTTTTGTTTTGTTTCAGATACATACCCAAGAGCTGGATTGTATGGCAGCTTTATTTTTAATTTTTTGAAGAATTGCCATACTGTTTTTCATAGTGGCTGCACCAATTTTCAATCCCACCAGCAGTGTACAAGTGCTTCCTTTTTCTACATCCTTCTTAGCACTTGTTATTTATTGACTTTTTTATGATAGCCATTCTGACATGTATGAGGTGATTTCTTATTATGATTTTGGTTTGCATTTCCTTGATTAGTGATGTTGAGCATCTTTTCATATACCTTTGGCCATTTACCTGTATGTCTTCTTTGGAAATACTCCTATTGAGGTCTTCTGCCCATTTTAAAATCTGATCGTTTGATTATTTTGCTACAGAGTCGTATGAGTTCTTTATATATTTTTGGATATTAGCGCCTTATCGGTACAACCCTTTTATGTATTTGATGCCACGATTTACATCCTTTTATATTGCATATCTATTAATAAGTTTTGTAGCTATAGGTAGTTTTAATATTTCTGTTCTTTAACCTTTATATTAGAGTTAAGTGGCTAATTTGCCATCTTATTACAGTATTAGAGTATTTTGAATCTGATTATATACAGTTCACTTGAATAATACAGGTTCGAACTGTGTGAGTCCACTTACACACCAATTTTTTAAAATGACCACAGATAATTGACCTGTGCAGTGCAAATCCATGTGTTGTTCAAGAATCAACTCTGTGGTTGGGAATCCGAGTATGTGGAAGGCCAACTATATTTATAGTAGATTTTCCACTGTGCGGGAGGTGGTTGCCCCTAACGTCCACGTTGTTCAACAATGCCTTTTAAATATTTGTTGAGTTAATGTAGCTGTTAAATAAGATTTTCTAATAAATAATTATAGCATGGTTTTCAAGCCGTATATCACTTTCTTCCCGTGTCAATGCTGGAGGGGCCACCAATGTAGTGAAGCTGGTGGCCCAGTCTAAGGCTGGGTTCTGCGTTTTCTGCTCCCGTTTCAGCCAACGCAACTTTAAACTGTTGGGTACTTACATAAAATCTCATTTGGAAATGAATTTAAATTTCAAAGTAATGTATGAAAATCACTGCCATGGTTGAAGTTTCCCTCAACTCTAAATTGTATTACCCTGTAAGAAGGACCCGATTGTTTGCTCCTTCTCCAAACAAGTGGATTCTATTTGCAAAATATGTCTCAAATTGTCTACTGTTCAACTGCCTCCCCAAACTGCATGCCTACCCCTCTTTAATTCATCTGCCATACAGCAATGAGAGTAATATTTATGTAATATAAATGAGACCATGACATTGCCCTATTGAAAATACTTCAGTGGCTTTCCGCTGTGCCTGACAGAAAATATAGAATCCTTGGTGTGACCTCCAGCCCTCTCTACCTGGTCTCACCAACCTCTCCGCTTCACCCACCTGCAATCCCTTCTTTCTAGCCACATTGACCTCCTTTTACCCCTCCAGGAAGTTTAACTCTTTCTCAGCTACATAATTTTTGCAAAAGCACCACTGGACAGTCATAGGATTGTTTATAATACGTGACCCTAGAACTTGATTCTAGTTTACCTAAAAACATAAAATGTGTTTTACACTGAAATTGCCGGATTGTAAAAATTGAGAGTAGAGTGTACTTTGCTATCTTCACAACTTTCTTCAATGCATCATGCTGTATTAGTCTGCTAATAGCTGTTGCATTCACAGTTGTTTGTAGATACATATGCCTGACCATGTTGTTACAGCATCTCAAGTAGTTGAGCCTGAACATTTATACATTGAAATATTTATTTTATAATTAATTATAATTATAAATTATATAGTTTTAATATTAGAGTTAAGACACTTGATTAATTTCTTAAAATTGTATCTGGAGATCAATTATATTATAATTATAATATATATTATAATCCTATTATTATAATATATAATAAATCTATTAATAGATTTAACTACAAGAGAGTATTGCAAAAATGTTAATAAAGAGAATACTAGTTTTGAATCCATTATGAATGTTCCAGTACTTACTAAACTAGTCCCTGTCGATAGACACTTGGGTTATTTCCAACATTTTGCTTTTACAATGAAGAACTTTATATACATCATTTCATATCTTCACAGTGTTAAATGTTTAATTAGTTACTAACATTAAAATCCAGAAAATTATTCATGTAAAAATCCAGATTTCTGTCATACAATAAACATGGACTATCTAGCCATTCTGGACTTTCATTCTGCCCAGTAATAATAACCTATAATGACAAAGTAGCAGCCTCCTTTTGACAAGGTGTATTTGTCTGCTGGAGCTGCCATAATAAAATGCCGCAAACTGGGTGGCTTAGACAACAGAAATTTATTTCTCCAGCTTGGAGGCTGGGAAGTGTAAGATTGAGGTGCTAGCAAAGTAGGCTTCCTTCTGATGCTTCTTTTCTAGGCCATCTCGCTGTGACCTCACATGACCTTTTCTCTGAGTACTTGGGAAGGGGAGAGGCCCCTATCTCTTTATTCTAAAACAATTATTTTAGTCTAGGACAAAATTACTTTCCTTTGTCTTTTTTTATTGAAAACAAAACAAAACAAAACAAAACAATGTTCTTTGTATCCTTCTTTATCCAAAAAAAAAAAACCAACCAAATTCTGTTCCTGTTTCTCTCATGAGTTATATTAGACAATAGAATTGCTCTTGAACACAATAAACTGCTAATAAACTGCTTCTTATAAAGTGTTAATCCTGTTGAATTAGGCCCCACCTTTCTAACCCGATTTAACCCTAATTATCTTCTAAAGGTCTTATCTCCAAATACAGTCACATTGAGGATTAGTTTCAACATATGCATTTGGGAGGGTGATGCACAGTTCAGTCCACAGCACAGGGTTTGTACTCTCCAGCTGGCCACAATCTCTTTAGCGTCAATTTCCATTCATTATCACACATGGGCTGCTGTATTTCTTATAGCAAAAATAAGAGGAAATATAATAGTTATATGTATGACTCTACCAAAAATGAGAAAGTTCAAGGGAGACAGAGAGGGCCAAGAGTTTCAAACAAAATGGACAATACATATTTTAGTGGAAATAAACAATATTCTTAAATTTCTATATGAAAACTGAATGTGATTTTCTCAAAGGATGAAACTTAAGTCACCATTATGAAAAAAGCCACCAAAAATGCTCATACCTAGTTTGCTTTACATAGTCAGGTCATCTGCTTGGAACCATAGGCATCTGAATCTGAGATCCCTGCTCAATTCTATTTTGACTCCTAAAATATCTGCCTCAACTGATGATGCATTGTCTTTCCTCACAAAGCATGCAAATATGTAAATAATGAGAGGAAACCAGCAGATACCCACCAGCCTCAAACACTGGCAACAAAATCCTGAGCATACATTATTTTTTTCTGCTCCTAGAAATTGCTTTAGGTCTGTGGAATTGCTACCCTTTGGGAAATGAAGCACTAAACTCTCTTTCTTTACGCATTGCGGACATCATTTAATCTGTTTTCCAGTCTCATATACACTCTGCAGGGCAAGTGATAGAGGCCAAGTCCTTATGCTGCTGGGGACCGAAGCTGAGCTGGCTGAGCTGGCTGCCTTGTGCAACTCTTCAGCTCAGAAGGAAGCCAAGATATTTGTGTTTGTTCATTCCCTTTCCTAAACATGAGCTTCTTGCTTGCTGCAGTGCAACAGGCTATGAATTCAAAATAGAATAGAACATTTCAGTGGGTTACATTTCAGATGATTGTGCAGTTTTGACCAGTGGCCCTGAAGGATCTAAAGCCACAAAGTAGGGGAAAGGATAAAACAGGAGCACAAAGGATAAAACAGGATCCTGGAGAAATTCCAGATTTTCCTCTGCCTGTGAGTCAGGAATTCTGAGGATGATAACCTTTCTTGAGGCAAATTAACCCTCTTCTTAAGGTGAATAAAAGAGATGCTTGTTATACTATATGCAAATGCAGGAAGCAACAGCTTCAAAGTGAAAAGGATGTGAGCTTGTTTCTTATTTTCCAAGGCCTAGATTTCTTTTTTATTCTTGGGCATGTGGCGCACAACAAATAACCTTTCTGTCTGAATTTGACTTGTAGCAAAGGTGCAATTTTAACTTTAGTGAGGTAGATCTTTTGTTCTGGGTTACAAAAGTTCTCCTTGACAGGCGTCATTTAGCTTTTGCAACAGTTCAGTGCCATGCTCCCTCTAGTGTGAGAATATTTGCCACCGTCTAAAGGAGAAAGGCACCAGCCAGAAATTTTTGTATCTTGGTTGACATTACAGTGTAATAACTACTTTTTCTTGTGGTGTTTATGAAGCCTAAGGTAAAAGTGACATCATCTCAAAGCAAGGTAATTATTAAGCATGCGCATATAGTTTACTGAGTACTTTATACATTTCAATCTTATTTAATCTTACAACGATCTAAGGAAGATGGAAACTGTAAGAGATAATTATTATCCCCAGATCCCAGAGCTCCAAGTGCCAGACCTAACACACACAGACCTCTTAGTCCATTCCATTCCTCTTCCTTCCTTCTTCTTCCTTCCTCTCCTTCTTATTTTACATTCACTTCCTTCACTTCCTTCAAGCTACTTCCTTTCTCTCTTTCTCTCTCTCTCTTTCTCTCTCTCTTTTTCTCTCTCTCTCTCTCTCTCTCGCTCGCTCCTATCTTTCTTCCTTCCTTCCTTTCAAGTTATGGAAAGAGCACTTAACATAACATTCACCCTCTTAACAAATTTTTAAATTTACAGTACATTATTATTTATTATAGGTACAGTATTATACAATAGAGCTTGTTCATCTTGGTTGTCATTTATTTCTTTATATTCAATAAACACTGAGTTGATGTCTGTCTAACCCCAGAGTCTCTTCTTCTTACTCTGAGATATTCTGTCTCTTAAAAATTATTTTTTAATTTTATTAAATTTATTGGGGTTACATTAGTTAATAAAGTTATATAGGTTTCAAGTGTTTAATTCTATATATCATCTGAATATTATAGTATTGTGTGCTCACCACCTAAAGTTGTGTCCTTCTGCCACCATATATTTTACCCACTTTACCTTCTTCTACCTCCTTCCTCCCCCTTTTCCTCTGATAACCACCATACGGTTTGTCTGTGTCTACGAGTTTTTGCTTGTCTTGTTTGTTTGTTGCTTTCATTTTTGTATCCCACGTATGAGTGAAATCACATGGTTCTTGACTTTTTCCATCTGACTTATTTCGCTTAGCATGATATTCTCAAGATCCATCCATGTTGTCGCAAATGGCAGTATTTCATCTTTTCTTATGGCTGAGTAGTATTGCATGGTATATATCTACAACATTTTCTTTATCCAATCATCTATCAAAGGACACTCCATTTCTGCCTTTTCAGTGCTACTTTAGAAAGTCAAACTATGTCAAAATAACTTTTTAGTTCCCACAGAACCTGGTGTTATACATGTGCGAGCTATTGGAATTGTCGAAGCAAACTGTCAACCACCATGAAGCAATCTTAACAGATCAGGCTGGGAAAATGCCCTTTCACCCAGACTTCTTGTTGGAAATGGCAGATCATCTTTTTAAATACAGATCCCTCTAATACATAAAATGCTGTTTTGTCCTATGGAGTCATTTGGTCCATTTGCAGATTATGAGAGAGAAGTCAGACGAGCAAGATGAAACAAAATGTTTGTGAATTCCATACAGGTTGCTAGTGGATTTTGGATCTATTTTAGTTTTCTTTAGACTGTCTTTCTATTTCAGTGGGCCAAAATAGTACAAAGGAATTCAACATAAAATTAAAAGTGGGTGAAAACTCGTGGCTCTTAAGCTAATAAGAACCAGAAAGACATTTTTAAAATAATAAGGTGGAGCTTCCTTTGACCTCAAGCTTATTTACTTTCTTTAGCAATAAGAAAATTGAGAGACTTAACGTACAATAAATAAATTCTTTCTTTATTCATGTTTCCATCTTAATACTATATACACATAGATATTTATTTGTATTTTTGATGAATAACTTTTATAATCCCCTCTAAAATTATCAAATTAAAAACTAATCTTCTGTAGATAAGTGAAAGCAGATCATCTTACAGAAGAAAATCTATCTGATGAAATAACATGACACACACACTTTAATCCAACAATGACTGTAATGATAAACTCTTTTCTTCCTTAGGTATGAAAACAGTGGTGTGCGTCAAGTGTCTGGGTCCTTCTTACAGTATAGGGGTAATGGGAAAATAGGCATGAGGATGATCACTCCTTTATTAGGACACAATAACCTGCTTAAACTCTGAACACCTTGTTTGTGCGTGCCACTCAGAAAAAAAAAAAGGAGACTGACTTTTGAGAGATTTCATTTCTGATTTTCTGGCAAGTCTTAAATTCAGACATTTAAGTTCCACAGCCACACTATGTTTCAAAAAACATGCCAAATGGAGTGTCTGATTTTTAGATTTTTAAAAAAGTCCACAGTTATCACTGACTTTGTGCTTGAAACCAAGTTTTAAAGAAGGTGGAGCACTTTATACTCGCACTTTATATTTGCACTTCCCACTTTTACCTTGGAAGAGAAAAAGATGGTGAGGATGAATGGAAAGGAAACTAGAATAGGAAACTAACCCTTAAAGAAATGCATGCTTGTTATAAATAGTTTTGAAAATGGAGAAAAACATAAAGAAAAAAAATGCTAAAAGTTCACCTTTCAAAGTTAACTATAATTTTCATGGAAGTTCTTTTCCGGCAGACTTTTTATAATGTTCTTCACATTTTCAATAGATTTTATAATATCACTTTTATCTTTGTGTTTTTCCAACATGTGACTTTAAAAGAATTTATAGGAAACAAAAATATTGAAAACAACCCATTGTTCAGGCACAGAGAAGTACCCAAGGTTAACATTTGAGGGCATATCGATTTGTTCATACTGTATACTGACTACTTATGTGCTCCAGGTCACTCTTCTAAGAACCGGCCATGCACTATCTCATTTAACGTATACAGCTTTGCAATAAGGTAGGTATGGTTATTTCTATTTTCAACAAGAAGAAACTGAGGTTCAGAACTATCAGGCTTGGAAATGAACAAGGTCAACGAGATTGTGGAGATTGTCCTTATCTGGCAGTATCTGTCCATGCTATACTGGTGCACGTTTCAACTCTTTTTAAAAATATCACCTAAATACATGTTATTTATTGAAATAAAATTATTTTTATTATTATTTGTAAATTCTGTTTTAATTTAAAAATACACAGTAAACATTTTATGTCATTAAACATTCTTTTTACAAATTTACTTTTAATGACTACAGTGTTTCTGTTTATTGATATACCATTACTTATTTAGTGATTCTCAATTGTTGGATATTTTAGTCAGTTCTAATTGTTTGCTCTAATAAACAGTGCTAGAAAGGAATCTTTGTAATTAAATCAAAGTCATTTTACATCTGTAACTTATAGAGCCATAATTCATAGATGTGAAATGTTAGCATGAAAGGACATATGAAGTTTGTAGATTTTTGGCTAAATTTGGCTAAATATTGCCAAATCACTTTCCAATGGTTGTATCAATTTAAATTTGAATCAGTGTTATGTGAATATTCCTGCCCCTCCACCCAAATGGACCATTAGCGTTAATGGTTTTCCCCTCGACTTTTTGCATTTTCTTTTTATTGGGTTGTCTGTTTTTATTATATATTTGTGTCTTCTGCTAATACTTCCATTGGAGCTTCTGTGGTTTTAAGAGCTTATTTAATCATCTAATAATGAAGAATTGAAATGAAGAAGGAAGTTATGAGATATAAGTAACTATCCCAAGATCCCAGAGCTATAAGTGGCAGAACTGAGACTGTAACTCAGACCTTTCTATTCACTCATTCATTCATTCATTCATCTTATTTACGCCTTTCATTATATTCAACAAATAGTGAGTTGAAGATCCTCAACTCAATTTTCACATTTACTGTTAAATCGTTTATTTTTTCCCCACCTGTTTGAATTTCCAGGAAAATCCTGTAGTAAACTCTTATTTTTACATGAATCTGTTTCTAGACATTCTAATCTGGCCCATCAAGCTGCTGTCTATTATACTCAGAGCTCCTTACACCTCTGGTCTTAGAAAATAGGTTTAAAAAATTGACTTGTGACCCAAGCTGGGCCTCAGGGTTTTCACCTGGAGCAAATGAAGAATATTCCCCCTGGCATGTGTAACTTGGGTGCTGGGAGGGAGTCATCTTGGCACTGCTGGTCCTCGCTTTCCCGGCCACATGTAGGAAGCCCTTCTGCAGAGGGATGGGGTGAAGGCCACACACAGAGGGGGTGCTGGAAGAAGCAAGGAATCTCGGCAGCATGGAGTTAGATTCTGTCTGCATTCAGTCACACTGGTTTTTCTAGTTTTGAATTCTCTTCTCTTTTGGATTAAACTGGCTGGAGTTTCTGCTATTTAGCATGTCATGTCTAACTTCACAAATGATAAGGGGCCATAATAATTTGAGACAGCGATAACGCCTGAGGAAAAGCATCCTCTCTCCCAATATTAATCCCACTAAAACTTTTTTTATCTGTAGAGATCATAATACTCTACCTATTTTATAGGATTTTTTATAGATGAGGGAATAAATATATATGAAAGCTAAAAACCCTGTAAAGATGTAATATTATTTTAGTCAGTGGCATATTTATTTTTGTTAACTTTGTAGATCTTTGAGAGAAATTACATTTGTATCTTTATCTGTACAACAGCCTCTTAAAGGTTCATCATGGTTTATAAATGTATTTTGTAATTAGATTTCCATAAGTTCACTTAATTCAGAAGTATTAGAAAAGGATCTGGCTTGTATTATCTCTTTCTATTCATATAAACATCACCAGAAAAAGAAAAATGACTGCTTCAGGATTTTTTTTCACCTAAGCTGCCCAGTCCAAGAATTATCAATGCAGAAATATCTCAGCTAAATGGTAATTTCAACTGTCACATCAAAGCAGATGATAACAAAGTGTCAGTGAGTTGCAAGGTGTTTAAATGTTTAACGTACTCAAAGATGGCCTTCACTCCCAAATTAGCTATTACCGTGGTCCACAGCCCCGCAGTTCTGAAAGAATAGCACACATAATTGGAAATGATTGTTATGTTTTTAATTCCCCACATTTTGGAATAATTAATGTGTATGGGAAGAATTTCTCTGAGCTGATGGAAACAGGCAGAAAAATAATGAGGTTTTTTTTTTTTTTGTCTATCATTTCATTTTAATGCCACCAGAAATACTGGTTCTGCTTTGTTCTCTCGAAAAAAATGTTTTGCTTGAGTCATAGCACCTTGCTGAAGAACACCACAGTATTTTAACAGAACAGAAATGCCTGTCTTATTTTTTTAAGAATTAAGTAAAATTATTGAAGATTTATAAGTAAAAACATTAGGCACATGTAATCAATATTCTGAATATGAAATGCAATAAGAAAACATCTTTATTTATGTCTCCCACCATCCCTATAAAATGTATTCCATCCTCCCTGAGGAAAGACAAGTGAGAGTGGTTGGATCCACAATCCCACACTTACAAAGCCAAGTAGCAAGGCTTCAGGCTGGAGACTCTTGTAAGTCTTGTCTGTGTACTTCCGAGTGTGTGTTTTATTTTCTATTCTATTGACATTTTCTAAATCCTTTTAATATGTGGTCTCCCTTCTTTACATAACTATAGGAAATCTTCAATCATTATTTCTTCAAGTATTTTCTCCTCTACGTTTATTGTATTCTCTTCTTCTGAAGCATGTTTTATCCTCCCTCTTTCTTAAGGTTTCTTTTACCTTTTGCTCCTTTTATTCATACTTGATATCTTCTCAGAGAATGCCATCACAAGTTTTTCCAGTTTGCTAGTTTATTCTTTGGCTATATCCATGCTGATATTTACTCTTTCTATTGAGTTTCTTATTGAAATGATAACGTACAATTACCTCTTCCTTATAACCATCTGTTCCGGTTTCAAATTTTCACTATCCTCCTGAAGAATATTTCTTTTGTTTACTTAAAACTAATTAATTGTGCTTCACCTTGTGTCGGCACTTCAACTAAATTTTAGACACTCATTATATTTCTTTGTGAGTTCATGTCACTAGAGGGTTGTCACCACCCTCAGGTGATAACCAGGACCTGTTGACATCTGTTCTCCCACACCCACCCACTGGGCTCCTGCTCCACTTCAATGTTACCCATCTCTAGCTCCAGCATTAGACTGTATTTCAGGTTTTCTTCCTCCAAGTGGTGATTAGGCTGATCTGCTTGGGTTAATTTGGAGAGAGAAAAGAGCACAGTGGAGCTCTCCCTCTGCCTCTCCTTTGCTGATCCTCCTTCATTCTGGCCTGCAATTTCCTCACACACGAACCCACTTCAGATGTCACCCAGAGGGGCCTATTAGTCTTTAAGTTAATTGGTCAGGTCCTTAAATTTCACTTTCACGCTGGAGTATTTCCAGATTGAGTTCTTGGAGGGAGCCACCAACCATATTTGCTTGCAATCTTGCAAATCTCATTTTTTTGTACAGCATTAGGATGTTACAAATTTTAAAGCTAAATCACTGCCACCAGCTCATCCTGTTCTTCCCTTTTCTTTTTTCCTTTCTGATTTCAGAAAGTCTCTACTATTTTGAGGTGGCATGTCATTCCCATGTGTTCTTGCACCTTGACTTGTAATTGTTGAACAAATTCAAAAAATGTCTGGAGGCTTTGCTAGGAATAAATGATACAGATATATTCAAGGGTCTTAAAGTTTGCAAACTGGGAATACCGCTAGGCAAAACCCCAGAAGTGTTCCAAAGAAGAAAGTTAAGAATTCTTACAGTAAAAAGTACATTCTTGAGAGTTATCGTTCTTGAATTCTTAGCCCTAGGATTGACCCAGGTTGGTTATCAGTCAGATGTCAAGCAGTCTGGATGATGGATGCCAACTGGCCTGGAAGATAAGTGCCAGGAAGTCTCATCACATCTGGTGGTCTGGATAATGGACGTTAGGTTGTCTGAATATGTGAGTCCTTTAGCGGGTGATCGGAGGGTTATGTGGAGGTCTGTTGTATGTCCAGGTGTTGACACACGGACAAAATGATGCACCAGACATTGGCACAGGACTGGGGATTTCAAAGTTTGAGTTTCCAGGCTAATTGCTTTCTCATGCTTCAGCCTTCATGATATTAATAATTTTAGCAGCTTCATTAAAGTGGCTTAATTTTATGTATTCCCTATCTTTACTCTTTCCTCTTTCCTTTGATAAGCATTACTTAGTATTATTTTGTGTTTAAAATGTACATAAAGAGTATCATACTGTACAATTATAAAATAAATTTAAAATATTTTCTATATTGAGATTTACTAAATTCAACTCCTTTCTAAATATAAACAAACAAAAAAAATAGTTGAGACATTTTTAAACCAAAGATATAACACTTAATAAAAGAAAAAGTACAAATTCAGAACCAAAGACAAAGAAAAATGCAGGCATGCTTAGGTGAGGGTTAGAACAGTTACTGTGTTTGAGAATTAAGCAGTGCTCTGACTAAAAGTTCATTAAGTCATTTTACTTTTGGGAAAAGATCGGACTCTTTGGGGAAATCACATTTTGATTGTGTGTTAAGTAGTTAAATGCAAAGTAAATCAATTGACCTTCCATCAATTCCAGCAACCATAGGAGGACCCAAACTGTGTGGGACAGAGCCTCTTAAGGCTTGAACTAGTAGCCTGAAGCAAAACAAAACAAAAAATATCTGGAAGGCAATCTAAAGTGCTTTGTTTTGGGGGTTTGTTTAAGGCTCCCTGTGTCTTTACAGTAATACATCTCAGCAAAACTTGATTGTCCACACACCGTGAAATGATTTTAAAATTTATAGCGCTGATTTTAAACAGGAAGAGGCATTGCTTTCTTGTTTATTGGGTAGCGCAAATGGCTAAGCTGACTAGAATGTCTAAATGAATGATGAAATGATTGCTAATATTTCAGGCCTCCATTAGATTCTTGGAAACTTTGCTTTTGGTTTTAAAACAGGAAAATGTCTGGTTTGGAACACTGTATAATAACATTATTCTGTAATGAAACATTATTTTCTAAACTATAGTTATGTGTTTTTCTATCACTTAGAGAATTATGTAGCTATTGTGGGAAAGCTACACTTTTTCAAGGCCCTTTATGTTGTTGTATAGTGAAAATGAACTCAAAGAAAATTCAACTTCAGATATAATTAAAAATTTTTTAATTAATAAAATCATTTTTTAATTTTTGAGAAGGGCTTGACTACCTGTATGTCCACCTTAGTGGTAAAACTAAGGTGGGCGGCTTCATTCACTAATTGCACTCATTCCTCCACTGACAGATTCTCAGTCACTTACTTCATTTTTTAAATATTTTTGACCTCCTACTGTGTGCCAGGCATTATGCTAGGTATGACAAAGATTCTGCTCTTGACTCAACTCTAGCAGGCTCAGCTAAGCTCCTAAGGCTCCAACATCGAGCTCTGTCCTTGACTGGTAAAAATCTTGCTGGGTCAGTATAAGCCAAATCCCCCACTGATGATATCTGATCAAATTTCTCATCCTCACACCCTCAGTATCTTATCACCCTGGCCTTCCTTTAGCAAGAGTCCCGTTGAGTCGGTCCAGCAATAATCTTCTAGCCCTGATGTTTCCTCTAACTAATTTCCCATCCTTTGACCCCATCCCGCTCCTCGTATATAAATCTCCACTCGTTCTCATTGTATTTGGAATTTAGCCCAATCTCTCCTCTACTACAGAATCCCACAGTCGTAGGGCCCCTGAGTAATCTCTGTTTTACCATCTTTAACAAGTGTCATGAACACATTTTTTCTTTAACAGGTGCTGGGAACACATGGTAGAAGCAAAGAGTGAATCCTCGTGCTCATGGGGCTTACAGTCTAGACAATAAATAATAGCTTAATAATCGATGATCATTTTGCTAGGTGCCATAATATAAAAGTTCAGGTGCTAAAAGCCATATAGGAGGGGTATCTAACTTAGTCAAGTATGAGGAAGGGTGTTTCTGAGGAAAAGCCACACTTGCTAAGACCACACGGGAGTAGGAATTACAGAGGAGAGGAGGGCACAAGGAAGCATGTTTCACTCAGGGAGAGGATGCAGCAAGTGCAGTCTGTGAGCTGGAAGTAACTTGGCATGTTTGAGAGCTAAAAGAGGCAGAGTGCTTGGAACTTAGGAACCAAGGGAGACGGTGAGTCAGATTAAGCTAGAGAAGTAGGTGAGGAAAGAAACTACATAGTGCCCTTGCTGGCCATATGAAGAATTCTGGATTTTGTTCTAAGTGACCCAGAAGAGTGATATACTCATATTTTCTCTCTAGAAAGATCATCTCACTACTCTGCAGAGAATGAGTTGGACATAACAGCTGGCGGCTAGCTGACTCATTTGGTCAGGGTGGCAATGACCAGACACTATCTGGTAACCATCCAGGGTCTGGACCAGTAACTGTCACAGGGGATGACAGTATTCAGCCAGTGACTTATAATGACATAAGGGAAGCAAGTGTATCAGGAGGAAGGTGGGTAGTGGGCCTCATCGGAATCCTACCATGGCTTGGAAACGAAGCCCAGAAGTTGTGACTGGGGCCAATATTTTATTTTCTTGTAGTCATGCGGTGTGAACAGCAGCAGTGGGTGCAGTAATGGCCAGTGACAGCAGGCAATGAACACAAGCCACCAGGTTCTTCTCAGGAAGCCCAGACAGAAACTTGGTTTGTGTTGCGCAAGAACCCTGTGTCCACCTTGGTGTCAGGATCTCTCCCCCAGTGACTTGGCAATGTGCCAAAGGCTGGTACTTTTCTTGCCCAGCATGTAACTCATGGGTCTGGTTTATCGACATACAGGTGCCTCTGGGTCTCCCCTGAGTTTCGAGTTTAAAGGATGAAATCTTAAGCCATGTAACAAGAGTGTGGACAGCTAGAGAACTACAGAAGGTCTGACGGAGACAATAATTGGAAGAACAAAGACAGATTGTGAGGAAACCAACATCAAAAATTGTTCCAGAAACTACCTTTCTCATGTTTAAATTTTTTGGAGGGAAAAATGCAATTATTCATTCAGCAGCTTAGAAAAAAATTAATCAAATGATGCATCAGAGTCGGATTCCACTCCTGGGTGCCAGACTGTGGTTGACTGGTACTTCTCTGACCTTCTGGTCTCTCTGCCTCAGCCACACTGGCCTCTAAGCCCGCTCCTGCCCCAGGGCCTTTGCATCTGCAGCTCCTCTCACTTAGAGCTCTTCCCCCGGACATCCGCAGGGTGCTCTCTCACCAACTCTGGTTCTCTGCTCAAATGTTTTCTTTTCAATGAGGCTTTCTCTGTCTTACATGGCACATACACACACCATTCCTCCTCCACTCTTTCCTGTTTTTTTCTCAAAGTGGTTATCACCATCTCATACAATTGTTTTTATTTATTTGTTTGTTTATCTCCTTCCACCCAAATGCAAGCTCTAAAGGCAGTGATATTCGTTCTCTGTGTCTCCAGCTCTTAGAACAGGAACTCTCACAAAGTGAACCCTCAGTAAATACTTATAGAACAAATGAATAATCTTTTAAGGTGCAGGATCCTGATGCTTGAAAAGCAAAGCTGGCTGAAGCTGTGCTGTGCACGAGAATCCTGAGATTTAACACAGGGTTAACAGCGACAGGCACCATTTGCTGGTTACTGGAAGAAGGACCATGTTGTTCTTAGACGTGCGAGGCACTTGAACATTAATCTACATAGGATCAAAGAGGAGGACACAGGAGTAGTCTCTATTTCTTGTATATTTCCATTGTTGAAGAACACCAGTGGTGTGGATGATCTAAAGGAGTGGTGGCCTAAAATCATTTCTATCTACCACAGGAAAGTATTTTACACACACATACACACGCAAATGTCTCCTTACATGCATACACACATACATGTAGGTATATAAACATATTCAGGTCAGTGTATGTCAGACTTACTTGCAAACCCAGTTTTCTTGGCAATGTTAAAATGTGTTTGCTTTTCCCCAACACAATCCACTAATGATGTCTGCTAGATGCATGGATGCAGTTAGATGTCATGGTTAATCAATAGTAAACTATGGTAGTTGTGTCGAATGTGGCCAGTTTCTAAGTTCTATATCTTCGTAGAGACTCATTCTTAATTTAGGCCTCTGAGGGGTGCACATAGCGGCCCCTCTAGGTAAACGCATGTGCCTTATCGCTAGTTAGGATCCTACGTGTACCTTAGGTCTGGTCTCTTGCTCTGGAATTAGGATGAATAGAAAGAAAGTCTCAGCTCTTGCTACTCTTTTGGGTCAAGAAAGATCTGGACAAGTGTCTAACCAACTGTCTTTTATTCCTTGGTCCCCTCTGGTCTAGCTGACCCTCTAGCTTTTTCTCACAAGATAATGACAGGAGAGGCCTTGAGTGGAGCCTACTAAAGCCATCTATACAGGCTTCCATCCCCTGAGTCTCACCATAGGGTCCTTGGCCATCAGAGATTGAAGAAAAGTCCCAAATAGGGGATACTCAGACCTCCCTTTGATCATATCCACCTCACGAGAGAAAAGAGCACAGAGAATAAAACCAAAAGTTGAAATAGAGTTAGTCTTCTTGTCTCTTCCACCAAAAGTTCTATGCCTTCTGCTGCCCGTGTCCTATTATATATCTCTAAGGTTTCTGACTTGTCCTTGATCCATGTGAGAGTCTGCTGGGACCTATTTGGGAATCTGATAAAAACTATGGACTCCTGAAAAAAAGGAAGATACAAAAATTTCATGCAATTTTAGAGGTTTCACAGGTTCCCTGAAAGTCATCCATGAACATTCTAATATGTATGTGGTTGTCAGGGTCTACATGTTAGGTTCTTGATCCTGACCTTAAGTAACTGTAACTGGGTAAGTCGCTTGTTCGCTCTTGATTTGATTTGGGAACTGTCAGACATACCAGCGTGGTCTTTCTCACTTTCATATATGCGGTTATATAATTATTTTGGTATCAAGATTACTGCTTTGAAAAAGGAAGCAGAGAGGTCTCTCTTTTTTATTGTTATTATTTTGGAGCAAATAAGTTAGAACCAGTTAGAGCAGCCTGTGCTCTCAGCTCATGCTGGATAAGGATTCGTTGCACAGATAATTTCAGGTGGTGGCTGGAAGCAGAGAATCCTAGTGGGCATTAGTCCACTGGCAACCTCTCCGTAGAAAATCAGATGACGTTAGTCAGAGTGACCAGGCTGAGTTCTT
This sequence comes from Pteropus medius, assembly GCF_902729225.1. Classification (NCBI taxonomy): domain Eukaryota; kingdom Metazoa; phylum Chordata; class Mammalia; order Chiroptera; family Pteropodidae; genus Pteropus; species Pteropus medius. The sequence goes on from NW_024346667.1 coordinate 19,813,162, forward strand.
TAGATTTTTTTTTTCCCATTGTAGTGACAAGGAGATCACAATCCACATCATTTTAATTATTGAAGGGTTCCAGCGGAACAGGTGTTCTCAGCGCCAGCTCAGCGTGACCGTGTTAAGACCAACGCCTCCTCTGTGGTGGGCTGTGTGCCTTATTGACTAGGTAATAATCAGCTGCATGCAGCTGGCCCGAATAGATTAGAATGGTGAGCACAGACACTGACTAATCAGGAGAGAGATACACATCGCCCTATCAGGATGTCCTTCGAGACCACCCAGAATCACATCTGTCGTTTTGAAATCCTGTCATGCCCAGGGAATGCTTTATTTGCAGGCTGCTTCATGTGTCAAAGGTAGTATTTGACGCAGCTAGAGAGACGTTATCCCACGGCTGCAGACCTGCATTTCTTGATGAGGTACCTAATTCATTTAGGTGTTTTAGGAGTTGGAAATTTGTGTTCTGTTCATCCATTTTGCCCAGAAGAGGGATGTGAGTGAATCTCTGGATCCTCCTGCCTGGAGTTTATCTAGGTTGAGTGGGGAACACAAACTCTCTCAAGAAAAAGACTTGTACAGAGGAGTCAGTTCATGTTTTAAAATACGAATTCTAGCAGTACTCAGGGACACGGTGTCAACAGAGGCATGGGAAATCTAAACAAACCGGTAGGCTAGCCCCGTATCAAAAAAGGTTATAAAGGGACAAAAATTTGGAAAGCAAGATATACATAATAACTCGAAGAAATGCAAATCCAACAGATAAGAACATCATGTGAAAAAGATGCTAAAATTCACTAGTAGTCAGAGAAACGCGAATTAAAAAATTAGTAGGGTATTTCTTTACCCACCAGCATGGCAATGATACTGTCAAAAAGAGTTATAATATTTATCACTGGTTAAGATCTGAGCAGCAGGGTGTTCTCTCCCAATGTCATTAGAAATGTGGCATTCAAACCTTTTTGGACAGCAATCTGGCCACTTCCTATTATAATTACATATATATATATATATATATATATATATATATATATATATATATATGTGTGTGTGTGTGTGTGTATATATATATGTAATTATAATTATATATAAAAAATATATATATATATATATATATATATATATATATATATATATATGTTTTGACCCTGCTTTTGGGGTATCCCATAGAAAGAAATAAACATAAGAATGTTTATTATATCATAATGATGATATAATAAACAAGGTAAATCCATCAGTAAGAAAATGACTGAAAACATATTACACAGAAACCGTAGATGTGCAGTTTTGAAAAGAACAACTTGGAATTATACCAGTTAATTTGGAAGTATTTCCAGTTATTTACGAGGAAGAAATGTACATTCGGTAAAGTGTGTATAATATGATCCCATTGTTTTGTAAAACAAATGATGACAAAGATCCTACACATGTGTTTATGTGCGGATGTGATGTGAATCTGTGTGAAAGAAAAGCTATGGAAGGAATCGGGTTATTAAAATGCACTAAAAAGCTTATTTCATATAATCACATTAATGAATTTATGCAAAAGCACATGTGAAATCATGTAAATGAAATAAAATTCTCTTAAGAGGGTCAGGGAGGTGAAGAATATTCCAGTTGCAAATGTCTAGCGAAAAGAAACGCACTTAAATAACACAGTGTGTCTTAGTCTATTGGGACTGTTATAACAAATTACCATAGAGTGGGTAGCTGATAAACAACAGGAATTTATTTCTCACAGTTCCGGAGGTTGGGAAGTTCAAGATTAAGCCATCAGCAGGTTTAGTGCCTGGGCAGGGCCTGCTTCTTGGTTCCTACATGGCCGGTTCCTCACTGTGTCCTCATGGGGTACAAGGGGTAAAGGCGCTCTCCAGGGTCTGTTTTGTAAAGGCACTAATTCCGTTCCTGAAGGCTTCACCCTCCATCCTGACGACCTCACCACCTTCCAAAGGCTCCGCCTCCTAATGCGATCACATTGGGGATTAGGTTTCAATATACAAAGTTTAGGGAATACAGGTGCCATGACTAATTTAAGAGTGAGGTTTTCCTGAAAGTAGAAGGAAGCTGAAAAACCTGGGATGCTCCTGGCCATCGGCTGGGGAGTGGTGACTCGGGAAGTGAGAGGCACAGCCGAGGAGGTGAGAGACTGGAAAAATACACCGTGCCTCTTTCAGTAGTTAAATCTACTCATATGACCTCCTTCAATTGACATCTTCAGTGGTTCTTCATTATTCAAAAGAGAGGGTTCAAGCTTCCTAATATCACTTTCCAGTCAGATGCTAGCCTAGCTTTTCAGTCTTATCTCCCTAACACACTAAATTTCTCACTCTTCCCTGAAAACAGACTTTACTCTTTTGTATCACTTTACCATTATAAATGCTCCTCCCCTCTTTCAACTAAAAATTCTACACGTCCTTCGAGAGCCAACGAGAGCCATGTCAGTGCCACCCTGTCTATGAAATCATCCATGAGCTCCATCCATTACACTGCATGCATCTTATAGGCTACTAAAATTTTAGAGTCTCTGTTCTCTTAAATGATTTTACTTTTTCTGTCCAAAGTAATACTTTATAAATATTTGGAAAAAGTATATAGGCAAATAGCGATAAGTATTGTTAACAGTTTTGTATTGTACGTTTTTAGTTTTCTTATCTATACATATATGCTCCTTAGAAAAATGGAATCATATTATACATACACCTTTGTAATTTTATTCACTCAGTAACATGTATTGAATATTTTCCATTACATAAAACATACTTTGCAACAAAATATTTAATGACTGTGTATATTGCTTTGGAGAGCTGAATCGTCTCAATGTAAATACGTAAATACATAAAATTGCCGATCTCATACTGTTGAATATGCAATCTATTGTTCTCAATTTTTATTAATATGCACAATAATGTGATACCTATTGTACTTAAATGCTTGCCCACATTCTTACTTCCTTTCAGGATAAATAACTAGAAGTGGAAGTCCTGACCGATAGGCTTGACTGTAATAATACTTTTAATATTTATATTCGAGAGGGTTTATTTCCCACATCTTTGCATAAACTTTTGCCAATAATTTATGTTTTCATTTTTTACATCTAAAACTTTAATTCATCTGGAATTTATTTTACCTTATAATGTGTGTGACAGAGGTAGTCTCCAATATTCATATTTACTTTCTCTAAAATAGAAGTAAAGGGCCTAATTTTGGGCGACGTGCATGGCCACTCAGAATAAATATATACTTCTCAGTCTCCCTTGCAGCTATGATCTGGCCAATGAAATGTGAATGGAAGTAATGTATGCAATTGCCGGGTGTTGTTTTTACTGAAAGCGTGGTCTTGATTCTAAGGATATATCCTAATAAACTTCCTACATACAATTCTCTGCTTCAGTGTCCATTTTCCAGGGAACCCAATTTAATACAATAATATATTTGTGTTTGGTAAAGCAAATTCCTCCTCTACTCTCTCCATTTTTAAGAATATTTTGACTTTTTACATATATTTATTCTACATAAAATTTTGAATTTATGGCTGTTCTTTTATATTTCATTTATTTCTCTTTTTATCTCATCAATTTGTCTTTTTTTCTCTCTCTGTAGCCTGATCTCTCCTTGTGAGCTTTTGATCCTAAATCTTAGAGATCATGTTTTTTTTAATCATTCTGAAGATTGTCAGTTAACTAATTTTCTTCTGAAGTCTCTGAGAGCTCATTTCAGAGTTGACTTTTTCTTTGAGTCTCCTAGATGCTGTTTTCTTTCATTTTTTAATAAAAACTATTCATACATTATATGTTGGTTTTATTATCTTTAGCCATTTTCTTAAAAAATATATACGCATACCCTATGTTTACCAATAAATGGAATGTATAAATCACAAGTGGACCCACCCCCTTTGTCTGATAGGTACATCTCCTTGTCAGATCTTTCCCTGGATTGTGCATTGGTATGTTCTTAACTGAACTCTTCAGTACATAGGCAACTTCTCCCACCCCCGCCGTCTGGACTTCTGCAGTGAAGGAAACGATGCACGTGCCCTTGGAAGGAGCTTCTACATGACCCTCACACTACACAAACCCACGCATACAAACTACACTTGTTGAACTCCTGGGAATGGTGCTTGTTAGAATAGACTGTACTACTCGGAGGCCCCCCACCCCATTCTTATGATTTGCTAATGCCTCACCTCCAGTTTCAGCACAGTTGTTTACTGGGCCACAAAGTTGCTAAAGGGAGGACTTTCTCCTGGACCCTGTGGAATTCATACCTCCCCTTCCCACACGCCCCCTTCTATGAAAGAAAGGATCCCTTGCCATAATGTGGAATGCCTGTTGTTATGTTGAAAATATTAAGATTAAATAGATAGTTAGTTTAGGGCACGGTTTCTATTGATGGTCAAAATTATTTTGAAGATAATCAAATAAACATCGTGGTCCTGCCATGTACACTCAAGTTCCACCTCCCTCTCTCTCGAAAACCATCAATATAAGAGTAGCTGGATAAATGATGCAAACATGAATATCAGGGTTTGTGCCTGTTATTTGGGGAGAATGAGAGGAAGCTGACCTAGTTAATGTTTTTGCTGTTATTTTTAAATTTTTAAATTTTACTATTTTTTAAAAAAAATTTTCCCATTCATTTTATTTTAAGAATGATTTACTTTGCACATTCGTAAGAGAGGTAGAAGCTAGCAAGTGACAATACAGGTAGTTTTGGAAGCCGCGACAACGAAGGGTCATATATTAAAGTTTGGCTTAGAATTTTCTGTGGTATACTTTCTACAAAAGAGGAGGCATGAGAAAAATTTGAAGGGATGGATATATTTATTACCTTAACTGTGGTAAGGGTTTCATGGGATATGCATATATCTAAACTCATCAGATTGCATACATTAAATATACAGTTTTTTTGTATATCCGTTATACTTCAATAAAGCTGTTTAAAAAGAAGAATTATAGAGGAAGTGGGAAATGAGCTCGAATTTTAAACTGTATTCATTCTTTGATTGAACAAACATTTATTAAGCCCTTCCCTGCACGCCCCCACCCCGCCCCGTGCCAGCACTGTGCTAGATGCCGTGTGACAATGAGAAGCAAGGAGGACACTATCCCTGACCCCGAACATCTATCAGAGAATACAGAAGGCACAATGAGCAATAACAACAACGTGCTATGATAGGGAAGTTTGGCACCATGGAAACGTGGAGCAGGGCAATCCTGGTCTGGGAGGGGGTCAGGATTGCAATTCGCGAATCAGAGACTGACTCATACAGCTATCAGTGACAGGCAGGCGACCTCCACAGACTTCAGCTTGAGGGAGAGATGAATCAATTTTCTTATATCACCATCTTATTTACACATCATCACCATTCCCTCATCTTTACCCACTTATTCCTGAAAACAGTCCCTTTTCAGAGGCTCCAAACACGATGATTAAACAAAGGAGACTCTAGAAGGGCGGACAAAGCATTAGAGATGGTTTCATTTTATATAAATGCCATATCTTCTGCCTCAGTAAGATTGCAGCTGTGACAAGAATTAGGCTGCTTTCTAGGTCATATATTTTCCAAAGCACCATGCCAAAAAATATTAATACATCAGGGGAAATGAAACAAATAGATTTAATTATTTTAAAACCTTATGAGTAGACAATTTTTATAATAAAATGAATAATGCAGCATATTGAATAAACAAAGAAAATTATATTGTTCATATAAAGTGGAAATGGATTCTCCAATTAAATCTGTGAGCTTATGAAGAATTGAGTCTTAAATGCTGTTCTGCCCAGGATTCTGAACAAAGTTACATTAATTGGCTGTAGTGAGTCTAACATCACTTTCTATATAGTGATTATTCTATACATTTTTGGCAGTTTGTGAATTATAATTCTATAAAACACAACTTAAAAAAAGGTAACTACAAATAGCCTCGGTGTGTAGGTTACATGGGGGAGGAGACTGCTTATAGAGGATGGCTAAGGCATGAATTTTTCCCCAATGATGAAATTATCGGATTCATAATAATCAGTATAGGCTGAATAATGTTTAGTCATAGACTAGACACGGATTAGTAAATTAACACCAGGTTGGCAATTAGCAGTGTATCCCAGATACAGATGACACTTCTAAATGCAGCACAAAATAACTCCTTGTGTATGCCGCTCCATGTTTTCTTTCATCCTGTGTTTGGACGTTAGTCACAGAGGGATTGATGTTTACTGCAAAGATCCTGGAGTCAGAAAATCTATATCCTTGTCTCAGGGCCGCTAGGAATTAACTGTTCTACCTTAGAAAAAAATAAGTTTTACACCTCTCTTCAGGTTGCACATCTGCAAAATGAAGATACTTTATAAAGCTGAGCCGTGAAAGGAACAAAACAAGATCGTGAATATAAAAGGGTACTGAAAAAACGTTAATGGACACAATATAAAATATTCAAATCATCTATGCATAAATACAATTGGTACCATAATGGTAATTAATACAAACTAAATTATCACTTAAGCGATCTCAAATAGAGCCTGTCAATAGAATTCTCATTTTTAAACCAATTAAAGCCAATAAGATTGTATATCTTTGTTTGCATGTGTATGTTTTAAGTGGGGAGACAATTGCTACGTATTATAAATTACTCATATATAACAGAAGGATATATGTCATATATACATATAGGTTTTTTGAAATTCAGAGCCATGCAAAGAAGGCGGTGATCGATCAGTAATTTATTTGGATGTCTAGTACATGTTGTGTCACTTCTCCAAATAAAAAATCAATAAAGATAAATGGTCTCCTCATGTGAGAGCTGAAGACAGAGACAGATGGAGATGCTTTGTTTCTGAAATCTCTAGCCTGGAATAAATTACACATTCATGAGCCAAAGTCATCCGCAATTAATTCCAGTTGTAAATTGTAGTTGAGAAGGGTGAAGGGATCTTGATACAGCATCACATCATTGGTTTGCATATTTTTGGCAAGTGAATGTGATTTTAATAATAAAGGTCTATAGTCTAAAACTTTGTAGAAGCTCTGCAAGTTGCTTTAAATACATTGTCTTTAGAGAACAGACACATGTCCATGTTAATATTTAGCATAATTTTTCTTACATTCACCAGGAGAGAAATCTCATACATCATCATTATAAACAGCAAAATGCTTTTCCTCTCTCTAATCCTCAGGTTTGCTTCTCAGATCAGTACTAGCCATAAATCTGCCTCAATCTATGGAGGATTAATCACATTAAAATGATACTATGTTAATTTCTCAGATTATTTGGTGTGATAATGCACAGAAACTGACATTGCATTTGTGAAATCTCCTCAGAAATCAATTTCTAAGTTTTCAGCAAAAACATCATGGTGGGACTTCTAGTCCTAAAAAGATGGCATAGACTTATTTCTCCCTGCTCCTCCTCCCAAGCACATCTATTAACTCTGGAAATAATGCAACATGTGACCAAAGAGAACTCTGAATGGTGGTAAGGAGGTGAGCTGGTCTGGGGCCCCAGGACCAGAGGGATAATACAGTGACAGAGTGTTTTGTGTTCCCTCCACCCAAACTGCCCATTATTTCCTGCCCCCAACCTGGCAACAAAATGCAGCTCAGGTAGGCTCATTCCTTCCCTGGATCAAATGGGAGGCCCTCCAATAACACCAGCGAGCCTAACACCACCAGCAAGACAAATCAACTGGGAGCCCCACCAACAAAAGGAGGTAAGGGAAGTGCTCTTTGTTGCTGGCCTCAGATGCCTGCACCGCTGAGAGATACTGAGGCAGAGGGACAGAACTGTCAAGAGATGCCCACTTACGACGGAAGACCTACTCTGAGAAACCTCTTTTATCCTTTGGGCCCCACAGATCTAATACTTCTAACATGCCTTTCCCTACTGGGAGCCACCAGGGCCTGCAGGCAGAACGAGTGGGAAGGATTCAGTCATAGCGAATGGTCAGGCTCACTTTCCAGAAGACACCAGGACAGGTGGGTGGAGCTAGCTGGAGGAATGCAGCAACAGTAAGCGGCCAATCTGAGGACTTCTTGACATCTCCATTTTGGGCTCAAGAGTCCTCTATTGTACTCAGGGACAATAAGGAAGCTAGAGAGTACAAGTGGAGGGATCGCAACGTAGCGCCTCCCTACAGAGAAACATCAGAAGCTTGGCCTGGGATCAGAGGGAGTCCCAAACAGACCAGATGAGCCAGAGAACCAAAAGAACTTTGCAAGTGCTCTGAAACCTAAACAGCTATTGGAACCACAACCCACAAAAATAGGCGAAGACCTGAATCCTAAACCTAAAGAGGGAGACTTCCTACTAACATAAAAGATGTAAGCAGGACCCACGGCCTCCTAATGCATTAGATGAAATGTCCAGGATACAATAGAAAATGATCAGTTATGTCAAGAACCAAAAAAAAAAAAAAAAAAAAAAAACCCCAAAAACACAAAACAAAACAAAACAAAAAAACATACTTTGAATGACAAGGCAATCCACTGACTCTAATATGGGGATGAATTAGATGTTGGAATTCTCCGACAAAGATTTTAAAGCGTTCATCATAAAAAATACTTCAAAAATTATTTATAAGATCTCCTGAGACAAATGGAAAAATAGAAAACCTCAGCAAAGAAATAAAAAATATAAAAAGAACCAAATAGAAATTATAGAATCAAAAAAAAAAAACAGTAACAGAAAATTTTAAAACTCACTGGGTAACTTCAGCTGTCAAATGGAGAAGACAGAGGCTAGGATAGGTAACTTGAGGACAGATCAATAGAATCCCCCTTCCACTAACAACACAGAAAAAAAATGCATTAAAAAAACTGAGCAGAGCCTCAAGGATCAGTGAGACAATAATGAAGGATTTAATATTTGTGTCATCAGAGTCCTAGGAAGAAGAAAGAGTGAGTATTTGAAAAAGTAATGGCTAAAAACTTGCCGAACTTCACAAACCTGCAGATCCAAGAAGCGGAGTGAACAATCTCCAAACATAATTCAAAGATATGCATACCAACAAATACCGTAATTAAACTTTTAAAAACTAAGGACAAAGAAAAATCTTGAAAGCAATCAGAGAGAAATGAATTAGTTTGAATGACAGATTTCTTATCTGAAACAGGGAAGCCAGAAGAAGTGGCACAGTCTTGAAAGTGCTGGGAAAAAAAGAGCTGTCAACCACAAATTCTGTATCTCACAAAACTATTCTTCAAGAATGAAGGGGAAATATATTCTCAGATAAAGAAAACCTAAAAGAACTTGTTGCTAGCAAACCTCTCCTAAAAGGGAATTTTTTTAGCAGACAGAAAGGAAACGATAAAAGAAATAATCTTAGAGTATCAGGAAGATGAAAGAAAGAGCAGAAATATGGGCACATATAATATGTTGTCTTTTTCTTTGTGAGTGGTATAAATCTTATTTGACTTTTGACATCATCAGATACTCAAGACAATGATATTTTAGAGAAGAAAAATGGAAAGGAGGTTTCTATACTTCATTCAAAGTGGCAAAATGTTAGTACAATATGCATATGTACATGGTAATATCCAGAGCAATGACTATGAAAATTACACAAAGAAATATTTTAAAAAACTGTACATAGTGACTACTTATTTTCAGTTCCACATGTAAGGATCTTGGAAGTCACCACTTCATCTTAACAACAAATGAAAAGTGAACAGACTGAAAAATCAACCGCTCTGCTAGGATCTATAAGAGAGATTAGAACACAGGACAAACTGTCACCCCTAAGATTGAAGAGACAGACAGGTAAACACAGGAAGTCTCCACTTACCGGAGCAGGACTCGCAAACAGAAACTGCTGTGGAACTAATGCTTGAATAGAAAAATATAAACTATAATTGACAGATTTCTGGAGGCTCCATATGGACACCTCTGAGAGTTAAAAACTCCAGAAAGGCCCATTCATAAGGAGGTCCATGCAGTTCTGTGAGTTTTACCTCCATGAGCTCAAACCAGGTTCTCACAGCAAATATTGGGGTAAAATCTTCTTGTGTTTATAACAGGGAGATGGGAAGAGAATCATTTTTAAATATGTCAGAGCACTCTGTTCTTTTTCACCTGCCCTCAGGAGAAACTGGTTAACTGGAACTTCATGTTCTAGAATATAGTCAGAGTCCAACTGGCCTGGAGAAGAGAAATGCCCAACTTAAGAGCACTCTAGCCATTCTCTCCCACTTAAAGGGAAGGAAAAAAACTGAGAAATACTAGTGAAGTTCACAGTCCAGAGGCATAGACTCATTAAACGCTAAGACCTAATTGTAGAACTACAGTACACTTCCTCACTTCCTCTCCCTTCACACCTTACCACCACACTACTAAAGATCTACTTATAGCTATTTCTTTTACCCTGTACACCATGTCTAGTTATAAAGAAAAAAATTACAAGACCTACTAAAAGGCAAAAAAAACCAAACAACAAAAAACAAAAAAATCTGCACAGTTTGAAGAGAAGGAACGCATCGGAACCAGGCATGGGAGAGATGTTGGAATTATCACCCCAAGAATTTAAAACAACTTCAATTAATATCTTAAGGACTCTAATGGATAGAGTAGACGGCATGCAAGAACAGATGAGCAATGTAAACAGAAAGATGGAAATTCTAAGAAAGAATTGAAAAGAAATGCTAGAAAACAAACACACCATAGTAGAGATAAAGAATGCCTTTGAAGGACAATTAGTAAACAACATGGCTGAGGAAAGAATCTCTGAGGTTGAGAATATCTCAATAGAAATCTTTCCAAACTGATAAACAAACAGAGAAATGATAGAAAAAAGCAGAACAGAATATGCATGAACTGTGGGACAACTACAAAGGGTATAACATACATGTAATGGGAATACCAGAAGGAGAAGAAAGAGAAAAAAGAACAGAGGAAATATTTGAAAAAAAAAATGACTGAGAATTTCCCCCAAATTAAAGTCAGACACCAAATCACAGATCCAGGAAACTCAGAGTTCACCAAACAAGATAAATTAAAAACAAACAAACAAACAAACAAAAAACCCCTCTATACCTGGTATATCATTTTCAAACCACAGAAGATCAAAGATAAAGAAAAAATCCACCAGAAAGACACAAACCTAAATGAGTAAGCACCCAAAAACAGAGCCTCAAAATGTTGAAGCGAAACCTGATGAAGCTGATGGAAGAAACAGAAAAATCCTTGATTATAGTTGGAAACTTCAACACCCCTTTTCAAAACCTGATAGAACTATTGGACTAAAATTCAGCAAGAATATAGAAATTCCGAATAACAAAATCAGCCAATAGAATCTAATTGATGTTACATAGAACACTTTATCCAAGAAGAAATTTCTCAAACTTACGTGAAACATTCACCAAGTTAGAGCATACCTGGACAAACCTCAACAAATCTAAAAGAATGAAAATCACACAGAGTGTGTTCTCTGACTATAGTGAAATCAAATTAGAAATGAATAGCAGAAAGACGAAAGGAATATTTCTGAACCTATGTAAATTAAACACTTCTAAATAATCTATGGGTCAAAGTAGACATCTCAAAGGAAATTAAAAATTCATAGAACTAAATGAAAATGTAATAAATATCAAAATATGGGAGATGCAGCTTGAGCAGTGCTAAGAGGGAAATTTATAGCACAAATGTTTACATTAGAAATGAGGAAAGGTCTCAAGTCAATATCCTAAATTCCTACTTTTGGAAACTAGAAAAAAGAAGAGCAAAATAAATCCAAAGCAAGGAGTTGAAAGGAAATAATGAAGATAAGAGCTAATAAATCAAATAAAAAATAGGAAAATGATAAAGTCAATCAAAAAGCAGGTTCCTCAAAAAAAAAAATCAATAAAATTGACCAATCACTGGCAAGATTAACAAAAATTTAACCCATTTCCCATTTGCCCTGAGCATACTCACCGGCAACGCTTGTGGCTGCAGTATTTACCCTGGATATGTGCAGATTACAATCCTAATTTACCTTCAAAGTTTATCACGAAATAGCTCACTTGTATTATTATTTTAGCATCGCTCTAGTATATCGATAGGTTTTGGAAACATATGACATTATTCCATTTATAGCATTCTGTTTTTAGTAGTGGTATTTCCATTTACAAAATGTAGTAATGTCAAATCCTAGAAAATGCAGCATTCCTACATGTGATGTTAACATTGTTCTTGAACAGTTGTTAGCCAAAGATTCGTTTGATGAATCCGATTTATGTATGCATTTCTGTTACATTAAGATTAGAAACAAGTTCTGTTTAGAAGTAACTCCAAGAACAGGTTTTTTTATTTTATTTTCACATTGAAAACTAGTCAGATTGCTTCAGCATCAAAGAGCATGTTTATGTAAAATTAATTTAACGCTGGCAAGGATCTATACTTTTTTTTCTAAATGGGAAATGGGTTAAAAAGAGAAGACACAAATCACCAATATCCAAAATGAAATAAAGATATCTTACGGATCCTGCAGACATTAAAAAGATAATAAAAGAATACAACAAACTTTAATACTCATAAATTTAACAACTGAAAAGAAATGAATAATTTACTTGAAAAAATCACAATATTAAAACACAACCAAGATAAAATAATGTAAATAATCCTATAACTATTAAAGAAATTGAATTTGTAATTTAAAAGCTCCACCTTACCTCACCTTCCCTCAATCTTGATGATTTCCTGATGATTTCAGTGCAGAATTCTACCAAACACTTAAAGAAGAATTAACATCAATTTTACACATCTTCTAGAAAACAGAAGAGGAGAAAATACTTTCCAATTCATTATATGAAGCCAGTCTTACTTCAAACAAAAACCGAACAAAGATAGTACAAAAGGCAAACCTATAGACCAATATCTCTGATAATCTAAGTTGTAAAATTCTTCAAAATATTAGCAAATTGAATTCAGCACTGTATAAAAAGAATTACATGTCATGATTAGCAGTATTTATTCCAAGAGTGCAAAGTTGGTTCAAATTAAAAAACCCATCATATTTTTGAAAAAAAAATATATATATATATAATCCTATCAATTGGTGCAGAAAAAGCATTTGACAATGTCCAACATCCATTTATGAAAAAATTCTCAACAATTTAGAACTACAGAAGAACTTTTTCAACTGGATAAAGAGCATTTACAAAAACTCACAGATCACATCATATTTAATGGTGAAAGACTGAATGTTTCCCTTAAGATTAAGAACAAGGAAGGTTGTCTCATCATTCTTTTTTAACATGTACTGAAAGATTAAGCCACTGCAATAGTGCCAGAAAAATGAAATGAAGTCCTATATTTGGAAAGGAAGAAATTAAACTTTCTATTTGCAGATGACATGATTATGGATAAAATCCCAAAGAATCTACCAAAAAAAAAAATTCTAGAGCTAATAAGTAAGTTCAACAAGGTTACAGAACAAAAGATGAACTGACAAAGTCAATTTCATTTCTAAACTTACAATGACTATAAAGATACCAAATTAAAAACAATGCCATTTATAATATCTTCTATGAAAATGAAGTACTTAGGTATAAACTTGAAACATGTGCAGGATCTGTATGCTGAAAATGATAAAATATTAATGAAAGAAATCAAAGAGTTAAAAAATGGAAAGACATATTGAGTTTGAGACGCAATATAGTAAAGATGGCAATTATCTTCAAATTGTCCATATGTTTAATGCGATTTCTATCCAAATCCAAGCAAGGTTATTTTTAGCTATAGACAAGCCTATTCCAAAATTTATGTTGAAAAGTGCGGGCCCTAGAATAGCTAAAACAATCCTGACAAAGAAGAATAAAGTATAGGAACCATTCTGCCCAATATGAAGGATTACTGTACAGCTACAGTAATCATGACATTGTGATATCGGTGGAGAGGAATGGACACCTAGATGAAACAGAATAGAGAATTCAGAAGCCAGACCCACATAAATACGATCACCTAATTTTTGACATCAATCCAAAGCAATTCAATGGGAAAAGGACAGCCTTTTCAACAAATGATGCTGGAGCAACTGGGCATTCAGTAGGCTATGCATGTGTGGGGTAAGGAGTGTATAGGAAACCTCTGTACCATCTTCTTAATTTTGCTATGAAATTAACCCTACTCTAAAATAATAATAATATTAATAATAATAAAGTCTTTAAAAAAAATAAAAGCTACAGAAAGCCTGAAATGTTTACGAAAATATTTTTCTGAAGACATGGTCAATTTTTATACATCCTAACTTTAGTTTTTTTTCCTAAATTTTATAATAAGCAAAAGAAAAAGAGGAGAAAAAGGAGGAGGGCGAAAGGTAGAGGAGGAAGGAGAAGGAGAAGAAATACTCCATAGTATATATGTACATAAGCATTTTCAATGCAGATGTCACTTATTTTTCTATTTCCAAAATGAGATCATGCAATAAATATATGTCCATAACCTGACTTTTTTTGAGGGAGTTTTAAAACTTTATCTGCATATTTTAAAAATTGTGCATTCCAATAATTAAAATCATTTGAACAAAATAAAATGGCACTCTGATTAAACTGCATTTTACAGCCTGCAGGACTCCTTGGACCAGCTTGGTTTTCACTCCAGATTTCACTGTAGTCCCACCCAGCTTCTGCCTTCACCAATACACGAGTTCTTTTCCTTCTCTGCCAGCCAGCCAGGCAGGTGGGAGAGGCAGGTGCGGCCTTCATTGTCAGTAGTTCTTTGATGTGAAAAAGGGAGCAGCACAGTCATTTAAACTTGATCCAAGCTTTTTGCATCTTAAGAAGTTAAACAACTAAAAGAAGTAAAACAAGAAGGCAATGCTTGTGGAATGTACAGTGCATATCAGCGGTGCGTGCTTCATTGTGATTCCCCTGCTTGCTTCTCCTGTTCAATCGCTTCTTTTGAAAACGGTGGATTTTTCTCTTGCGTTTCTGTCTTCTTCGATTTTGATTTATCGAATTTCTCAATCTCAGCCATATCAGGTTGGTCAGACATGGGCAGAAGAAGCGGAGCGACGGGCGAGAACGAAAGAGTCGGCTGGGCCAGTCGCCGAGTGTAACCTGACTTTTTATATGTCAATATACCACAAAAATCTTTCTCTTTCCATAAATATTTTCTTCAGTGTCATTTGTAATCGTTGTTTAATTTACTTTACAATAGTTAAATCATTTGTTTAGCATTCAGGTTGTTTATTATTTTTAGCTGCAGTAACATCTTTGTAGCTAAATCTTTGGCACATTAGCTGTAATTTAGAATATATTCATTTTTAAGACTTTTAAAACTTATTTTCAGTGTTTACCAAAATATTACAAGAAAGCCAATTTCCCCACCCCATTGCCAACTTTGGAGATTATAACTAATAGAAAAAAATCTTTGCAAATTTATAAGCAAAAAAGATATTTCCTGATGGCTTTAATTTGCACTTCTTTGTTTACTAGATGTAATTGATTTTTAAAAATGTGTTATAGGCTAATGCACCTTTTTCTTTTTTAAAGTGCCTGATCAGGCACTCTGCCTGTTCTCCCACTTTTTCTTAAAATTTTACAGGAGCTAATTTTAAACTTCGCTATACATATTGAAGGGCAAACTGGGAGAAAATTGACATTTTCTCCCAGTTTGCCCTTTGACCCTGTTCATTATGGCTTTTGACATTCAGGCATTTTAACAAATTTTGTTGTTAAAACAAATAAATAACAGATGTCATATCTGGTGGAACTATCAGTGATTTGTTTTTTACTTTTCTCATTTTTCTATGAAGAATACACTTTCTTCATGTATTTTGAAAAAGAGATCGATCACAATGAGAACATTACATGTAAAAAATTAAATACTATAAATAAGTTGTATTAGAAGAAACATTATGGCTTTTGGTTCTTTTTTTATTAAACACAAACGAATGTAAGTGAACTGAGCATTCAACTTAAGATATCAAGATAAATGAAATAAGAACCCAGTTAAGTGGGAGGAAAGTCTTATGATAATGATTATAAAAGGAAACAATAGTAAAATGTGTTTAAAATAAAGCAAGTTCAAAACTTGGTTCTTGAAATATCAAATCAAGAAAGGAGACAGGAAACATAGCAATAGAAAGAGTACAGGATAAAAAAAAAACAGATCAGAGGAGTTTTCTAAACTATGAGATAATGCTACATTCAACTCCATATTTAAATATTTGAAAATAACATTGAAAGAGATAATCTTCTCACAAAATACAAATGCCCAAAACTGAATGCAAACTCATGTTTCACAATCCTGAACAGACATTTGTCAGAGAATAAATTGGAAGAGTTTTATCAAAGAATGACTCCATACAAAAGCATCAAGTCCAAACAGTTTCATAGACAACATTTTTCAAATCATTAAGGAACAGATCATTCTTATGCCTTTAAGTTACCTGAGAGTATAGAGAAAATCAAAGATTATTTTTTTAAATAAAATTACATCCAATCTCATTTATGAATGTAAGTGCAAAAATATTAAATAAAACATTAACTAGTTAAATCCTGGGTATACTAAAATAAAGTCTTCTCTAGATGAATTTAAAAAAGCTTAAACTAGGAATTCAAGAAATTAAGATTGAGAATCCGAGAGCAGCAGTATCTATAAGCCACTAGCCTGCATATAGTACAGGTTTCTGATCCTCGTAAGCCTTATTCTGTTCTCAGTAATATAGGTCAAGATATGTTCTCGCTCCAAGGGATGCATACACTTTCTGGGCTTTTATTTGGAATTCTTCTCATCCATCCTCTGGTTCACCAGCACATGGGAGGATCTCTACTTTCCCTACCTACCACACTCATAGTCATGGCCAAGAAAATTCAGATTATGCCAACTCGTTGAAATTCTCTTTTCAGCCTATTTTCCAATGCAGAGGGATCTTCTCCTAAAAAAAACTAATATCTGGCACAATGTATGACCTCTACATTTAGCTGAAATGTTCTTTACATTTAGTCAATGGTCTGGTTCATCACAGATCAGAGTTTAACTTCGAGCCACTTCTAATGTTCAGACCCAAGACTGCTATTCCCAGAGGAAAAAAATTCGAAGATTTCATACACTGATGGAATATAGAAAAAAGCTAACATTGTTAGATGTTCAAACTATAATATTTTCTTGATGAGCGAGATTTTTCAATCTGAAATACACTGTTAAGATGAGAAAGCTTATAGAAGAGAAGCTTAGAATAAAAGAACTTTATTCTCACTGTTAAAAAATGATTGAATTCATTGCATTGGCAATTTTTTGGTAAAAAGTGAAAGTGAAAAAGATTTGATACCAAGATGCTAAGAGTATGGATTTAACTTCAATATGGATTCCAGCATAGGCTCTGCTCTTGGTAAGAGGTATTCACTTGGATTTCTCAACTTTAGTTTTCATCTCTGTTATAAATAGAGGTATTAACATTACTTCAAAAGATTAAGTTTGCAATAGATCCATCTCCTGGATTAAGTGCTTTTATTGTTGTTCTCACATCACATATTTTTTATTTAATGCACTGCATTTTAATTATCTGCTTAAGTGTATATCTCTAGTGCCTGGTGTGAAGTCCAGCAGGTCATAGTTACTTAGTACATGTCAGTAGACTTAGAATGAAACAAGAGAAAGTCTGCCGTAAATTACAAGCTCCATGAGAAAAAGAAGCTGTATCACGTTCTTCTTTTCACAGAAATTATAGTAGCATGCATTTCAAATGCAGCAACCTTGTGATTTATATTACGGAAGTTTTTCATAACTTCAAAGATATGAAAAATTTTTTTAAATCTCTTAATGGAAATTATAACCCACATTTCAGAGTATTTCACATTTTGCTTTTCAGTGCTGAGAGCAAGCTATACATGTTTGATAGTTTTAACGTCAGCAATAAAAAAATTTAGGGTAATATATGAATCTGTATTTCAAAGAATGATTATTCCATGAGAACTTTTACCAAACTGAATTCAGAAGAGGATACAAACCACCATCAAATAGAGCTAAAGCCACCTTTATTTCCAGGGGGTTAAGTCTAACTATTGATAAAGCTGAGAATAATAACCCTGGAGATTCTATTTCTAGGTACCAAGAACCAGAAACCACTTTTTTCCTGAGCTTGTCTTTTACTAAGCATTTAATTTATTTCATGTTTAGTAAGTGATCTCAAGGGCCAGAATGTGGAACATATTTACAGTGGTTTTCGAAAGTTTGGAGCCTGTGGGGGCCAGGAGCCATTTTCAACGTCTAAAATTCTACTCCCTGTAGATTTTGGGTGGTTCCCAGGACCAATTTCAGGACACGCAATTGATGAAATTGCCCGGTCTCAGAATTATTTTAAAGAACCCTCCGAATTTCCATAGGAACTGAAGGGTACCGGGAGTAGGATTGAGAGGCTCCCTCCAGGCACCATGCCAGCTCTCAGCCCAGCCAGAACATAGGCGGTTAATGGGCTTCAGTCCCAACAAGCATTTTTGCTCTAGCTGGTATTTTGGCTTTCTGGGGGCCCTTCGAGTGACTTCCTCATCGGCCTGGGTTCTCTGGGGAGGTTAATGACACAAGTCACAACTTTAAGCCGCTGCCACCCGAGCATTGGTTCCTTCCCATGTCTTACTAGTGATTTGATGACAGGTATTTGGCAGAGTCTGGGCCCAATGGAGCCGAGCGGACTCCATGTGGGTTTTTTGGCTGTTGCTATTTCAGGGCTTTCCACAGAACTATCCCCGCCATCGACGATACAGAGCAAAGGGGAAAGATGGAAAAAGCCAGGACATCTAGCATTTTGGAAGGAAGAATTTCACAGACACCCACTGCTGTTTCTGGATCGTTATGGAATCAGAGGATTGGGACCAGGAAAAGGCCTTAGAGGTCTCATGCCCACTCCACCTTAGGGGTCAGAGATGCCGACTGGGATGTTCTAGCTCACAAAGCCAGTGAGCTGCAGTGCTGAGCTGGAACCTTGGACTCTTGACCCCAGTGAAGGTTCCTTTCTACTCTCTCTGCTCGATAAAAGGCTTAAATGCTATTCTCTATCTCATTGAAGTTAGACAGCATTCTAGAAATGCATGTTTTGAAACTCTACATAACAAATATGAAAAGCTGGTACTGTTCATAGTCTCAGTTTTCCTCATGTTAAAACGAGACTCTTATTGCAATTGGAAAGAAAAAAGAAAAAAAACTAAATACCATTCTCAAGGTGGCCCTTGTACAGTAACTCTAAACCTTCCAAATTCTCATGGGTACCAATCCACAGCGTGCCTGGGAAAAAACTGACTGCAAGGAAAATGTGTCCCTATTGAATTTCTCATGCCGACCATTTCTCTCAGCTGAGCACTGCATGGCCTTCCGTAGAACCACTAATGCTGACCTGCTTCTCTAACAGCTGAACCTCGTTTCCCCCTTTTTAAATACGGAAGCGTAGTCAGCAAAGTGTGTGTGTTACACTCCTGCTGTTAGGAAAGGATGACCTCTGATTCTACTGCCCAATTTTTTATTTAAAAATGCATGTTTTCTTTTCTCAGAAACTTTTAAGAATATGGTAGGCTTGAGTTTTTGATAATAGGGCCAAAGGCTGGAGGAATGCTACAAAATTTCACTTTTTCCTATTCTTAAAGATACTGAAAAAAGTTGAAAGAAGTAGTTTGCCAGATTTAGCAAATAAAAACAAGATATCTAGTTAAATTTAATTTCAGATAACAATGAATAATTTTCAGTATAAGTATGTCCCATGTAATATTTGCATATACTTAGACTAAAAATTTATGTTATCTGAAATTAAAATGTAATTAAGTGTCCTGTATTTTATCTGGCAGTCCTATGGAAAAGGGGGAAGGGGTCACTTTCAGAATATTATACATAATAAATAACTTACATATATACTATATACTGTTTAGTAAATTTATATATACCATATGTAGTAAATAATACATAGTAAACATACTAATATACTTATTATATTATTATAGCTTATGTAGTATGTATAGTGAATAAAAGTATACACTATACACTATATACACTATATATTATGTATAGTAAATAAAATTAATTTAATATAATATATAATATTTAATATATCAATTAATTTAATATAATATATAATATTTAATATGACATATTAAATATTATATTATAATTAATTTAATATAATTAATTTAATATAATATATAATATTTAATATATCAATTAATTTAATACAATATATAATATTTAATATGACATATTAAACATTATATTATATTAAATATATTGATATATTAAATATTATATTATATTAAATTAATTATTATATTATAATATTATGCATATGCCCTTTTCAGTAAAAGTGACATGAACAGAGCTAACTTCTATAAGTAATGTAGCATTATCTCTCAAGTTCATCAGCCCAGTTCTCTTAAATAGAGCTCATTTTTGGAGAGAATATCTGGTAAATTTCAAATACAGAAGAAAACAGAA
Source organism: Pteropus medius (assembly GCF_902729225.1). Taxonomy (NCBI): domain Eukaryota; kingdom Metazoa; phylum Chordata; class Mammalia; order Chiroptera; family Pteropodidae; genus Pteropus; species Pteropus medius. The sequence goes on from NW_024346667.1 coordinate 19,833,537, forward strand.
GTCTCATGTAAAAGTGTATAGGAATAATTGCTGGTTCTTATACTCTGTCTCTTTTTAAAGAAAACCAGATCTTTATTATTACTCACAAAGGCAGCTCTTCCCAGTCCTTAAGTGATTTAATGGAATTGGGATTTTGACATCTTGTTTTTACAAAGATTCAGAAATGCCAAAGAAGTCTCAATATTGCCAGAGGCTAAAGGATTGGAAAATTAATCCTACTCAAGAAACATACAATAACATAATGATTTTAGGTCGGAAACAGAAAATAAGTGCTAAAAATTAAAGAAAAGAGAGATCAATTCTTAATAGTAAAAAAAAGACAACTATGAGATCTCACATACTCCAAATAAAAAAAAAAATGAAGAGTCCAAGAGACCAGTTTATAGTTTAACTCTCTGTAATTCTTAGACTTAGAGGGAAAGAATTGAAGCTTTTTTAAAAACAGCTGTAGTCAAAAGAAAAAAAATGCAGAATTCTCATTTATTGGGGTGACTCAAATGGCCCCAGACATCACCAATCTTTGAGTACAAATGAGGACACAACAACATTAAGGTCCAAATGACATTGACTCTGAGCCTTCACCCACGAAAGCAGGACCTCATCTCCTGGACTCTCCCAGGGGATGCTACACTAGGGCTTACAGATTCTTCCACCAGCTTCGCTCTATGCTCAAACTTCGCCCTGTTCTGCGCCTGCTCTGGTCCACATCTTCTACTTACAGATATGCCTTTGAGAACTTCTTTGCTATATTGTTGGGATCAAACATTTGAGAAAGTCTGATAATGACATCTAAGGGTGCTGCCTCCCTGCCCAATCTCCACCTCAATTACTAGCCTAGCACTTTATTCTTTCCTTTGCACCTGTAATGAAATGATGTATAATTAATGATAGAGACTTTATGTCATTCCTGTCTTGATTAAGCTTCCTTTCCAACCCCTCGCACAATGCTTGGCATAAATTAGTTGTTCAATAGGTAAAATAAAATGATTGAAGGGTTTTCCTAGAGACAAGTCCCTAAGTTTTGGCTGCTAAAACCTCTTTCATAACAATAACAATAGTAAAATGGTTCTTTTTATGTGCTGGTGCCACTCCTAGCGCGTTACATAGATTAACTCTTCTACTTTCCACTTTACAAATGAGATAACCGAGAAACAGAGAGGTTAAAAAATCTGCTCAAGGTCATCTAGGTAGTGAACAGCAGAGCTGAGGTTCTGAACACAATCTGCTTGCAGAGTCAGAGCTCTTAATTTCCCATTGAATCACTTCTTTCAAAAAAGTCTGAGAAATCAGGTGGAAGAGTCCTTCTTCTCCATCCCCTCTCTGCTCCAGGTCCCTTCACTAGATATCATGCCATATGAAAACAACCTAAATAATAATAATAATAATAATAATAATAATAATAATAATAATAATATAAATAACAATTCCTTATCTTCCTCCCTCCCTTCCTTCCTAAGTTTTGTGGAGCAACCACTCCCCGTGTGTCAGGCCCATGCCAGGTATCAGAACCACAAAGCTAAGAACTAGTTTCTGCCACAGAATCACAGTCTAGTGGGAAAAGCAGAGAGGCCAACAGCATTAACGATGTAATCTAAATAAACAGGGCTCAAGAGAAGCATCTGGTAAACCTCAGTGCAGATAATGCTGGCAGAAAAAAAAAAAAAAAAAAAAGAGGCCAGTGGGAAACACTGAGTTTATGAACAAATTAGAAGAAAGATATCTGGACCTAAGTCAAAATGGACTCCTGGCTCCTGAGGCTGCAGCTGAGGAGTGCAGTCTGCACAGCTCACAGGAAGGGGTTAAGTAGCTGCCAGATGTTCCTGAGGAATAAGTAAAAAGAAAGGCACAAAACTGCTAGGTTTCAAGTAAATCTCATGAGGCTCTACAGAAAGGACTAGAATAGAGAAGAATGGATCATATAACAGAAGGGGAGGAAATTTTGCATCACACTAAGCAGTGTAATTTATCATTCTTCTAGAGAAATGTTTTAAAGACAAAATTAAAGATTCTATCTTGGTCCGCTATTTCATTATTGGCATTTGTCTTGTGCATGGGTTTCTGTCTTAAGAAAGACCATGTGACACATAAGAGCAGTTCACTAGTGGAAGGGAGAAAACTGGAAACACATTATCCCCACCAGAGGTCAAGCCAAGGCTTGGGAAACACGGGTGAGAGGGGAAGTGGAAGGCCCCACTTCTCACAGCTACTCCTCATGAAGGGGAGGGAGTACAATGTCATAGAGCCTGTTAGAGCTGGCTTTATGATTCACTCGCTGCGTGACCTTGGGTCAGTTGTCTAACCTTTGAAATCTTAACTTTTTTCATTCGTAAAATGGAAATGATAATCTTATCTTCTTCATAGGTTCTTCCATAATGGTGAAATGAGATCTTGCGTTGGAAGGGGAAAGAGATGGCTCTTTACTATTTATTTCTACTGCAGTTGTCTTCATCTCTCTATTTAAATAAGTATAATAATTCACTCTAACTGAAAAAAATAATGATCTGAGACTCTCTAGATATAAATGCATTCTCAAATGCTCTTTTACGTCAAAATGCTGACTCCTATATCTGTCTCTGGCAAAATTTGTTGGAGTTGCTTTCCATAATGTTCCTTTAAAAGCTTTGGTGACATGGTCCAAAGATCTCCAATCTCTTCTTAATAAGGTTAGGCACTATATTTAAACCTTCACTAAATCCATTGATATTTTCTGCTTGTCAGGGTAGGATGTTCTCAATGTTTCTGCCTTTAAGTACATGAGAAACGTGGATTTTCAGCTCTGGGACCCTTAACCCAGGAATTTGAAGCTCTGTCTCTTGGTTATTGGATGAACTACAATCACAAGTCTTCCAAGGATGACCAAGGCAGACTGTTCTTGCTGCTGGATGCTTATGTGAGGGCTTGTGCCACCTGGGGTATTCCAGGTGGCAGCTTGGGTCCCTCATCCCTACTAGGCTAATGGCCTTGCTCTCACTCCCCTCTTCCAAAAGACACCTCTAGAAAGAATGTCAGGGGCCACCCCCTCGTGGTCTTGAATTCCAGTCAGAAAGGCTGTGCCAGGATAGCAACTGCCACATCTAATTCCGACTGCGTCAATCTCCCTGAAGTCTTTTGAACCGAAACCATACTGACAGGAAGGAGAAATATCCAGGGACGAACCAGATTTGAGCAAAGAAACCATAAAAAAGTAGAGGGTCAACGTTTTGGAGAATTCAATATCATGGCTTCCTGCACAGGGAAGTAGCAGATTTCTTAGGGAGCAAATGCTATTAACATTCTCTTTAAATTTGATGCTTTAACTGAACACGACACAAGGCGTTTGGCATGGACCGCACTTCCTGTCACAATTTATTTTGGAGTTAGAAAATGTTTCTGACTCAAAAACTAACTGAAAGCTATTTCTCCACTGTTGTAAATCAAATCAATCCACCAACCTCAGTAGGACTTGGGCCCTATCCAAGAGTTGCATGCAAAACAGAGAGAGACGAACCGATAGCTTTTGAAAAGGGAAGATGTCTGCTGCAAACAGGAACCAGTGAGGGCACAGATTTCTCCTAAAATTTGGAATAAGTTCCCAGAGGCTAGAGATAGCCTTCGAGTTATCTGACAGACTCTCTCTTCCCATTTCAACCTCCACTGAGGGTTTGGTCACAATGTCAGCATGCCAGTGCGGTTAAATACAGTAATCTGATCATTTCTGTAAGTATCAGAGCTCTTCTTGAAATTTGAAGCCCCCGTGAAGGCAGAAAGCACATCTTTTTTTTTTTTTTCATGGCTTCAAGGTCCTAGCGTGATGGTCAGCTGTGAGCTACTTTGAGTTACAGTATCTAGGAGAAATTTTGGAACAGAGCAGATCCTCAGTAAATGCGTGTTGATGAATGGGCATGCCACATCTGCTGTTGTTAAATTTGATTTCTGCATGTTTCTTATTTACCCATCAGTTTTTGTTACTATTTAGGTATATCTTTGAAGACCGTTAAATTTTCTTCCACTTCATTATTTCATAGCCAAAGTTTTCATGAAGCCACCAGTACCACCACCTTCTTCCTGTGCTTTTATAACAGCCGTATTCATACCATGGATGACACTGTACTGTGTTAACCTTTGCTTATCTTTACCACCCTTTAGACAAAAGGGAGGACTTTGTCTTGTTTATCATCGTTGCCCAGTGCCTAGGGTAATAATCAGCACTTCAGAAGTGTTCGATAAATAGTTATTATATAAACAAAGTCTTGTACTTAGTGTTAAGGCTTTTTTCTGAAGCATTTAAACTGACACCTATCAATTCTAAGACTCCTGAAAAAAAAAGAGTTTTTCATCATGAAGTAGAACTAGATTGTGCAATTTGTATGAGACAAACAATATTTTAATGCTTACCTTCACTTTCTATTATGTACTGTTCTCCTTCCTGCTAGTTTTGCTGTCGGAGGTTCAGGAGGAGACTGAAACACTTTAATTATGTCTCCTTTGCAAAAATTTAAAACACAAACTGGAATTTTTAAGCTTTCTCTTTTTATCGGGTGTTGTTGCCGCTGCTGCTGCTGCTGTTTTGAGTGCCTAGCATTTCCTCTTTAAAAAGTGGAGTTTAGAGTTTAGAGCGCTTGTTTGGGCTTATGGAACAAAAATGCATCAATTCTTTCTCCAACACTTTGCAAATGTTTGTTGAGTTTCCATTATTGCAGGATACCATTCCAGGAGCTGGTGAGAGAGATGGAAAGACGGGCAAAATTATTACTCTTATTGAACTTAAATTCTAATGAGGGAGATACAAGCAATAAGCAAGATGTCAGGAAATGCTCAATACACTAAAGAAAAAAAAAATAAGCGTGTGATAGAAAGTCTGCGTTGGACTGCTTTGGATGGTCAGGGAAGGGCAGTCTAAGGTGATATTTAATCTGAGGTCTAAATGAGCCACAGGAGTCAATTCCTGGACCTGAGAGAACAGAGTTCCAGGCAAAGGGGCTGACAGGAGCGCCCAAGATGGGAACAAGTATGGTTTGTTCAAGGAACGGAAAACCATCTTCTTTCTAACTGCCATGGAATGAATGTTTATGTCCGATCCCCCGCCAGACACACATGTTGAAACTCCAACTCCCAGTGTGTTGGTATTAGGAGATGGGCTCTTTAAGAGATGCTTAGGTCATAAGGGTATAGCCCTCATCAAAGGGATTAGTGCTCTTACAAAAGAGACCCAAGAGAGGTCCCTTGCCCCTTCTATCATGTAAGGACATGGCCAGAAGTTGGCCATCTATGAATCAAGAAGCGGATCTCCACCAGACAATGAATCTGCCAGTGCCTTGATCTTGGCTTCCCTAGCCTATGAACTGTGAGAAATAAATTTCTGTTGTTTATAAGATATCCAGTTCATGGTACTTTGATATAGCAGCCCAAACTGACTAAGACAGTAACTCTCACAGAGCTGACTCCCAGGTTTACGTTGCTAGGTCTAGCTCTCTCCATGTTTGCAGAAAATCTTGGTTCCACCAAAGACCCTGTGACCAGAAAGAAAGAACAAATCCACTTAGCTAAGCTATCAAGCATTTATGTTTGGTAGACATTGAGCATAAACCAAATTTATTATCCTCCCAAGATCATCAATAATCTTTAAAATCTCGGTTCCTGGTACCCTAATATGGGAATTACCATTTTCCTTATTTCTTGTGTGTATTTTGGATACACACACGTGTTTGTGGATTTAGAAGGGCATGATTTGATTTTATCTGGGGATCCTGACTATATTTCTATTAGATTATTTGTTTATGGTTCATGGTTTACACAGTAGAGAGGCAAAGAGGTCCTGGCACTCTTGCCCTGGCCTTCCTCTTATACACATGCACACGTGCATGCTCTATGTATTTATACTAAGTTAAGCCCTTTACATCCAATCAGGCCAATTGGGAGTTTTCTCACAAGTGGATTTCCCTGGGAGGCAATGACTAGTCTGTGTCCCCAAGGTGAGCAGAGGAGGCTTGTGCATCCTGTGCCTTCCATCAGGGAAACATCAGAGTTTAGTGTTAATGAACAGGTCAAGTTTTTGCTTCCAATCCCTAAGCCTCCCTGACAAAAGCCTATGGAGGGCTTTCACCTTAAAATTGCATTTTAACTAGTTCATGGACACTTATAAAATGCAAAGAATTATTGGTGGTACTTTCCCAGGTTTTCTCATTCAACCATTGCAGCAATCCTGTGAGGCAGGTATTAATTACTCTTGCCTAATAGAAGAGTAAAGTGTGGCCTCTGGTCACTCAACTGATTCCTTCCTGTCTGTGCTGCGATCTGAATTGAGATCTCATGTCCACATCCACGATTTGTTTTCACTTCAGCATGGTACCCTAGCTTCAGGAGAGTCTTGTCTGAGAGCGTATGCTCCCCTAGAAATGCAGTGCTGTTTGATTCTCGAGTTCATTGGTGGGATTTTCTTGTTCTGAAATTACTGCATTCCTAAGAAATTCTTTGACTCGTTGAAAATACACACAATAGATGGGGGAGAGAGTGAGAGATAGTGGGGGTAGAGGCTACAGTGGTGGGGGACAGGGAAGGAGAAGGAAGAAGATAAGGAAAGCTCACATGTCTTGAGCTCCTGCTACATCCTAGATACTGTGCTGGGTTCTTACATGTAAAGAATCTCCTTAAAATTCTCCATCGCTGAGTCTTTACTTCCTGGCGTTACACTGATTATGCAGCAATCTGAGGCCTGCGGGTCCAAGGAAAGTCCCAGATACTAACTTGAAACAAAAGGGCACGCAATGAGTTTTTTAAGACCAGAGGTTAGTACTCTCCGGCAAGGAGCCTCGCTGCTCTTGGGCGCCCCCCTGTGGCCACTAGCAAAAACACTCTAGAAACCATGAAAATGGGTGTTGAGTGGCTCAACGGAGCCTGAAACCATTGGTTTTCTTCTTATCTGTTTTTTATTCTGCTTCCTGTCATGCACTTCCTGGCAGACCTCTGTTCATTCCCTCAGTGCCATGAACATAATAAGTCTATGAGAAAAGCTCCAGCATCTTACAAATGGACAACAGAAATGTGCTTCTTAAATATTAGTGACTGTCCTTTGAGGCTTTCCAACAGAAACATATGGTGAGAACCTTCGGAATCATAAGAGTATGAGTAAAAATATTGCCATGCCACTCGGCTGCCTTTGGACGAGCTAATCTGTCTGTATCTCAGTTTCATCTGTAAATTGGGACCAACAATCCCTACCTCCCAGAGGTGTTGTGGAGATTAGATGAGGTGATGCATATGAAAGTGTGCAGCTCACCGCAGTGATGAATAAACATTAGCTTCTTCACTTTTTCTCCCTTTTACTCCATACGCAGAATTATTTCCACAGACAAGTCTGACATTAAACACTCTCAGGTCAGAATAAACGTTGCTCCACTTCCAGACCTCCTCCCAAGTCTAAAGGAACAGCACATTTCCAGAGGGGCGGGGGGGAGGTAGTGATTTGTGAGAGCGGGTGAGCTTTAGAGGCCTTTCAGAGAGATGATCCGAAATGGGAAAGAGTTGAGACTGGGAAGTGTTCACTGCACGCCCTTCTCACAGGGGCCTTCCTAGGTCAGAGCTGGCTGCAGACCTGGTCTTCTGTAACTGCTTCTGAGGGAGCAGTCCCCCTGCTGGGCGCAACCACATTAGAGGACTTTTCGCGGTACTCACCAATGCAGGAAAGGCAGCTCTTCTTCCAAAGGGCCAAAGACAAATGACAAGGACATTATTCTCTTTTTGTATCTATTTTGTTGGCTTCTGCAGTCAGCAAAGCTCTACCCGTGGCTTCCCTTTGACAACAGATGTCTTTTCTGCCTTTAGTCGTGGGAATAGTTCCAAAGCAGCGGCCGACTGTACGCGGGAGCCAAAAGCATGCACGTACTGCAAAGCTGTAAAGGAGCTAGGAAAAAACACCAGACTTCTGAGAAGCCACCCAGGTGGGGAGAACCAGGACTTAATTTGTTCTGCTGTCTTCAGAGAGAGAAGGTTGAGCCCTCAGAGAGTGAGAGCCTTCCTTGTGTCCCTAACTCCTCTGACTTTACCTGGTCGTCAGATGAAAGAGCATAGCCTTTGGATACAGAGAGGACTCGGTGTGGATTTTGCCTTGTTATTTACTGGCTATGACACTCTAGATAAACCATTGATCTTTGCTAGCCTCAGTTTCCTCATCTGTGAAACAGCACCCATGATCTTGTAAGAAGAAAATATGATAACGAATATAAAAACCTCACAGAGTTAATAGAACATAAAGAGTGCTCAATTTGTTATTTTTTTAATTAATGGGGGAAATGATACTAAACAATAGCCTCCTAGAAAAATGCATATAGTTGTGGTATATTAATATAAAATATGTTGAAACAATTAATAAAAAAACACATTTAAAAATATAGTGAAGGATGAACCCTAAAGTATTGATTATTTCCAGGCCATAAAATTTAAGGCAATTTTTATTGTTTTATATATGGTTACCTATATTTTCTCATTTTTCAACAATGAACATATATTACTTATAGATTAAAAGAAGTAAAGAGAACTGATATTGTAGAAGAATATTAACAGTCCAGAAAAATGTTCAAGATATAGTGTTACAAACAAAAGTTTGGATACATATAACATCATATTATAGTATGTGTAGATAATACACAGAAACTACAGTGCAAGAGGGTGGCTGTAGAATAAAACCTTTGCAGTAGTATGGGGAAATTATAGGTACTTTTAATTTTCTTCTTTTTTATGTCATATTTTCTATGCTTTTATGTTAGTTCTAAAAGTCCTAAAAAGAGAAAACATACAATTAAATTGTTTTAAAAGCATGCAAAGGTGAACAGACATTGCTCATAAGAAACAAACATCATATACATATATGTTAATATAAGTAGATATATGAGTCACCCAACTTGTAGCAACAATGGTGAATAAATAGCATATTCGACATCCTGTAATGTCTCTAAACCGCCTTGTGTCTGGCCTCAGTGACTTTGCTCAGTGACTTTACTGGGTGGCTTTGCTGCCCGGAATTCTTCCCCCTCTGCCTCCTGCCCTGACTCTCTCTTATCCTGTGTCCAGCAGGGGAGTATCTACTAATCATCTAAGATTCAGCCTAATTTTTCCTCATGTACGAAGCCTTTCCATGCACTTCCTGGCAGATCTCTGTTCATTCCCTCAGTACCATGAACATAATAAGTCTATGAGAAAAGCTCCAGCATCTTACTGCACTGATTTGTTCACATATCCATCTTCCCCTCCTAAATGCAAGAACTGTGTCCTTTATTTTCACACCTAGCAAAGTGACTGACACATAATATGGGCTCAATAAATGTTGATTAACTAAATAAATCACATAATATCTTCACACCTAGCAAAGTGACTGACACATAATATGGGCTCAATAAATGTTGATTAACTAAATAAATCACCGAATCTGAATCCTGTTTCATATCTACTTTAGGGTAATTGATCTCGGTGCCTGCCATCCTTAAAATCTGGTTATTGGGAAATTTTAGGCCAAGATTACAGTTGTAAATTTGTATCATTAGGCCTTATAGGGTTAACCAAAGTAGAGACAACAAACTCAATTACTAATATTGGAGATAAAATAACAGCGATTTATAAATTAAAAAGCAAGATAGGAGCAACTAAAAGCCATGATATTATCAAGACAATATGTTCATTTGCAAGGTATTCTCGTCCTTAATTAAAAGATTTCCAAGTATACCTGTGCACATGGAAAGGCTTCATACATGAGGAAAAATTGGGCTGATTCTTAGATGATTAGTAGATACTCCCCTGCTGGACCCAGGATAAGAGAGAGTCAGGGCAGGAAGCAGAGGGGGAAGAATTCCGGGCAGCAAAGCCACCCAGTAAAGTCACTGAGCAAAGTCACTGAGGCCAGACACAAGGTGGTTTAGATACATTACAGGATGTCGAATTTGCTGTTTATTCAAGCTACACTTGATGTGAAGTGTAGCTTGCTGGACTTCTTGGTATGGGCATTCCCAACCATGGCTAAACATTAGAATCGCAGGCAACATTTTTCAAATTATGACCCCAAACCAATCAAGACAGAATCTCTGGCAATTCAGAGTTGGAACTGAGAGTTATTTGCCTTTAAAAATGGAGGAAAGGAGTTGTACTCTAAAATAATTTGAGTCGTTTAAAGCAAGGGTCCCTATCCGCCAGGCCAGGGGCTGGTACCAGTCCATGGCCTGTTAGGAAGTCAGCAGTGGGCAAGCTAGTGAAGCTTCATCTATACGTGTAGCCGCTCCCCAGCACTAGCATCACCGCCTCAGCTCCACCTCATCATCAGGCATTAGATTCTCATAGGAGCACCGGTCCCTGGTGCCAGAAAGGTTGGAGATTGCTGGTTTAAGGGAACTCTCTACCAATGTGCTATCAATAGGGTGATCCTAAAATGTCATCCAAACTAAGATTCTCCTGAACAAACCAGGATATATGCTCACCACAGCCATGAACCCTATTTTAAGGTTAATGCTTCAAACAGATATTCTCAAAAATCAAGAACAATTAATTGTTGTTTTGTTTGATGACACAAAGCCAATGAACAATTCTATGCTCCCTGCCAGAATCCTTGGAAATTCTGTACAAAATGACTTTCCCATCCTGGTTGTTTCAAAAAAATAATGACGGGAGTTGGAAAATGGGTAGAAAACTGACAGCTATAAGAAAGAATTATTACTTGGATATTGGAGGTAAAATATGCCCATATATTTTATTCTTCTCTCTAAGGGAGTGGTTACCCAAACACCTGGTATCAGAGACAAAGAGTAAGGAAAAGCAGAGTGTTATGAGTTCACTCTAATTTCAATTTTTACTTCATATTTGCGATACACCTTTCCTTTTAAAACTACTCCATATTATCACACCCTTCCTAGCCTCCTAATTCTCCTGGGTCTTTTCCGCTGAAAAACTTGAACCAGAATAAAAACTTTGCACATTTGATGACAAAGAATAGAAAATATTAAGGACAGGAGAACCAAAGAAGAAAGGCAGCTGGGGATATCGAACAGAACCCTGAGTCAAATAATCTGGATTAAATCCTATAACTCAAACTGTCTGAGGCACACAGCATTTTAATCTGACACTCTGTTGTGAGAGATTTTGTAAAAATTAAAGAAGATAAAAGATTGGAAAGATCCTTGAAGATCTAATTTATGGTTAACTGGCTAACGTGGGGCGGGCACTGTGCATATTACCTGAGATGGAATTATTAGACATCGATGACCTCGTGCTCAGACAGTGATCCACCAATGCAGGTGAAAGCTGGGTACCAAAGTAGTGTCGAAAACAGTATTTCTAAGGTTGATGTACTTAGTGGTTTTTTTCTCTAGATTGAGATTTACTTTTAACATGTTATTCTGGCTTTCTATTAACTATGATTTTTGTAAGCTATATCTTTTCTCTTTTTCTTCCTTCTAGTTGATTAATCTCACTCCCCCTACACACACACACACAGACACACACACACACACACACACACACACACTAAATTTTGAAGTTAGACATTTTATTTTATTTCTTTTCTTTTGCTGGTTAATTTTTCCATGTGTACTTAATTTTACTCAATATCTTTACTTTCCTTAATAGCATGAGAATTTGAGGACACTTCAATTTTAATTCTCCATCCCAGCTCTATATCCTAACATTCTACAAAATATTGTTATAAAATATTTTTTAATATTTTATTCATTGTCATCACTACCTTAATTATCACTGTTACTATTGTCCTATTTCTATTAAGTAGTAGCAAAATCACTATTATGTAAGATGTTTTCTACTATTTATATTATAGTCAAAGACACAGGAGAGAAAAATAAGTATAAATAATGAAAAGTGAGGAGGTAAATTTGCCTGTAGTGATATGATTATATTATATTATGTTTTATTATATTATTATTATATATGAGAAAATAATATTGTAATAATTAGGTATTTGAAAAATCTAAGATAGTAACCCAAAAATGGTTTAAAAAAATAGGAAAGTTCATGAAGTTTCCTGGGACCAAAAATAGAGTTAACAATCAGCATCTTTGTTATTTATTTATTAAATAAAAATGGTTAGAAGATATAATGGCAGAAAAGATACCATTTATAATAGTTACCAAATAGATGGAATAATAACAAATAAAGAATATACAAAAAAGTATGTGAAGAAAACTTTTAAAAAGTATGGAAGGTCTAATGTAAATAAATTGAAAGGCATACCCCATTCTTAAATAGAAAGAATTAACATCATAAAGTATCCCTAAATAAACTTATAAATTCGAGATGACTCCCCAACACCAAAAATAGCACCAATAGGAATATACACACACTAGATTACCTAATACTGAATTCATGTGGAGAAAAAACAAGCAAGAATACCCAGGAAATTGGTGCGAAAGAAGAGGAATGGAAAAAGACTGACTCTACTAGGTATTTAAATATGTTATAAAGCGACCATGATTAAAGTAGTATAGCATTGATGAATGAATTAGACAAGGAGTTAGCAAGCTTTTTATGTAAATATACACATGGTAAATATTTTCAACTTTGTGAGTCAAAAAGTCTCTGCTATAATTAGCCAATTTTAATATTGTAGCACAAAAGCAACCATAAACAATATATAAACAAATGGTCGTAGCTCTATTCCAATAAAATTTTATTTACGAAAACAGACAGCTGTCTGTATTTGGCAAACTGGCTATAAGAGCATGGATTTTTTTTTAAATATCCAAAAATAGATGCAGATATATGAATAATTAGTATACAATAAAAAAGATACTGCTTATCAATAGAGGAAAATTATATTGCTCAATAAAAATTTCAGACAAATGGTCATATGGTCACTTATCTGAGAAGAAAAGTAAAGTTGGACCCTTATCTCATTCTGTAAATAATTCCAAATGGATCAGAAGTTGAAATATAAAAGTTAGATTCATTAAAGTACTGAAGAAAATGGGAATATCTTCATGAACTAAGAATGGAAAAAAAAATCTTTCTAAGCATGGACTAAAACCCAGAAGCCACAAATGAGGAGACTGAAGGATTAGACTTTCCAAATATAAAAATTTCTACAGAGCACCATCTGCCACCAATAAGAACATTGGGGAAGAAAAGAAAAAATACTGTCAACTCATATAACAGATTCTACAGCTAGTGATTTAAATAATAGTTTCTGTCAGTCTTGTAATCTGGTTTCCCATGCTATTGTTAGGTACCAATAAATACCACTATTTTGTTATAATAAAACTATTATCTTGATTTTTAAAAATTTAAGACCATTTGTAACTTGAAGATCAAAGATTCAATTTCTCAATTTATATAAGAACACAAAACAATTTGAACTCTAAGTGTGGACATGTGCAAGCTCATGCAAATCTCAATAAACAAACTTAACTTTTTTGCATCATTATTCATGAAATGATTGACATGATGCCTTAGTGGGATTTGTGTTTATGGAATGACAGATTGAGAAGCCTTCTTTCCACAGTTGCAACTATGCAGTTTTTGATAAAAATGCTTGCTGAACAAAACTCTAGTCTATAAAGAGATTAAACACATTGTTAAAGTTATAAATTGAACAAATGTGCACTGATTGAGGATGCATTCCTCTATATCACCATAATCCTCAAGAGAATGAAGATAATGACAATAAATGAAGAAAACCTTTTATTAAAAGAGTAATTTTTATTCTAGCTCAAAATTTTTCTAAACCAGTGAAATATAAATACAATGATATTGGCATTAATACAGTTAACTTTATATCAGAATTCCCAACTATAATGATGTAATTTAAATTAACAAAGATTAAACAAAGAAAGCTTCTTTTAAAAGAAAATAATAGCTCATTTTCAATATACTGGTTACATTTCCTGCTAACGAACACATAGTTGACTAAAATTTTCTTATCGACAAAGAAATAGGATAGTTTGGATTCTAAGTAAAATAATTGAAGTTGCATTATACTTATGTTCTCATTATTCTTCAGACTACTATAGAACCAGGAAGAGGCTTAAGAAGACATTTTGGTCAAGGTTCACCCCATGAGACTGCTGTGGATTGAATTATGTCACCTCACTCCTCAAAAGGTATGCTGAAGTGTTAACCCTAGGGACCTGTGAATGCAGCTATATTTGGAAACGTGATTTTTGCAGATATAATCAAATTAAGATGAGATCATACTCAATTGGGATGGGCCCTAATCCAGTCTAACTGGTGTCCTTATAAGAAGAGCAAATAGAAACACAGACATGTAGTGAGAACACCATGTGACTACAAAGGTAGAGGTTGGGTAATGCATCAACAAACCAAGGGACATGAAGGATTGATGACAACCATGAGAAAGAGTATAGGAAGAGGCAAGGAAGGATTCTTCCCTAGAACCTTCAGAGGAAGCATGGTTGATACCATTTTTGGACTTTCAGCCTCCAGAATTGTGAGAGAATAGATTTCTGCTGTTCGAAGCCACCCAGTCTGTGGTCTCATGTTATGGCAGCCCTAGGAGCGTATTATAGGGACTTAACTTCACTGCACTTTCATGTTATGGCCCTGGTCCGGTGCAATCACAGGAGAAGCCAGACCTGAGGCCCCGTGGTGTGGTCAGAGCCAGTATCCCTGTGAGTCTGGTCAGGGTGGGCTCGTTCTTGAAGTGATAGAGGCCATGCAGACGCTCATCTTCACCCTGGGGAAACTAAGGCCACTGGCAGAGCTGATAGATGAGTTGAAAAAGTTTGAGTTTGAAGTTACAAGGATAGCAGTGGCAGCTGAGTTCTCCATAATCTCCAAAGTGGTCAAAGACCCAGAAGATAAAAGAGACTGAGGGACCAGAGTCAGCTCACCTACTGCACGTGACAGATCAACTCATATAATGGCTATTGGGTTCAGTTTCCTCTCAGTCCATCCTAGATTTACACCTCTTCTTATCTATCTCGTCCCTGCATCTTTTTTTCTCACCCTGTTGCCTTTTTTTTTTTCCCTGTTGCATATAGAAATTTATTTTACTTAAGAAACTTTCACATAGTCCTTGGTAAGTACCAGGCACTGAACTAAACTCCTTTAATTTTTAGAGCACTTTTAAGTTTACAGCAAAATTAATCAGAAAGTACAAAAGTTCCCATATACTCCTTGTCCCCGCAACTCAGGCATAGCCTCCCTTACTATCAATATTCACACCAGAGTGGTACATTTGTTAAAATTGATGAACCTGCATTGCCACGTCATTGTCAACCAAGTCCATGGTTTACATGAGGGTTCACTCTTGATGTTGTACAGTCTATGGGTTTTGACAAATGTATAATGACATGTATCCACCATCACAGTATCATACAGAGTAGTTTCATTGCCCTAAAATCCTCTGTGCTCCAGATTCATCCCTCCCCACAACTCCTGCAACCACTGATCTTTTTACTTTCTTCATAGCGTTGTCTTTTTGAGAATGTCATATAGTTGGAATCATAGAGTATGAATTGGCTTCTTTCACTTAGTTATACACAATGAAGTTTTCTCCATGTCTTTTTGTGGCTTGATAGCTCATTTCTTTTAGTGCTGAGCAATATTTCATTGTCTGGATGTACCACAGTTTATTTACCCTGTTGCCTTTGTAAAGGCATCCTATATCTTTTAATTGCAGTTAGTGTGCTTTGTCATGACTCTTTAGCCCTGCCCATTAGGCATGCTACTTTACACAGGTAGTATAATGATTAGAAGCCTAGTTGTTAATCTGTATTCTCAGCTCAGACCTGGGCTCCAGTTTCTTTGGCAAGCCATTTAGCCTCTCTGTGCTTTAATGCCCCAGTCCCTAACGTAGAAGACAGCATTATCACTTTCCCCATAAGGCTGTGGAATTAAATAAAATAATACATGTAAGTGCTTGGCCCAGGTCCTAACTCAAAACATGTCAGATGTGTGACTGAAGACCTGTTTTTTTAGGAGGTCAAAAATTGTTTGATTTTCTTCTGAACCCCAAATGATATAATTGAAGAAGTATCCTCTTTTAAGATTTCTTGAAGTTGTTATATGTGTTTACCACGTTACTCCATATAAACAGAGAATTTATAAAAACATGTATTGTCACCTAGCAACAATGCAATAATAGAGAACAGGACAAAGAACCTGTTTCATTATTCAAAGTGTTAAATTCTATATGGGTTAAGATAAAAATTCATGCCAAGGCAATGCTAATAATAACAATTTATTCATAGACAAGAAAAGAGTTAATGAACCTAAATGCATGCAACAACTTGCCAGACTTATGTTGTACTTCAGAAACCAATTATAACCTATTTCTACATCTTGTAGACATAGGCCAGGTGTTCACATCAAATCAATGAGAGAATGTCATTTAGGCCCCATCAATGTCTCCCACTGGAACTCTGATAGCACCAACTTTGAGGAGACTAGCAGCCTACAATCTCTGCAGCTGAAATGTCTCTTCAAAATATGTCTGGATGAGTACATTTGATGACATCTCTAGCAAATAAACAACTAAAAAATGTTCTGTGAATGGCATGCTACTTCAAGACTGTGGATCAACCCAATTAAAACATCAGCTGTAAAACATTTGCTATGCACGTTGACAGGAAATGCAGAACTGAATAATAATTGTCGAATTTGTTGGGTACAGTTACTCTGCAGGGCTTCAGGATTCTGAAGAGCTAGTGAATAAAACTGTCTAGCCTCTGGGAGTTCAGCAAACGTACTACAGAGGCCTGGAAAGTTTTCAGCATTAAAAAGCTCTTCTTGATTCATTGGTGCCAATTCGGTCCTTCTTCAGAGAACTTTTTCACTCAAACTCTATGTGACGAAATGGAAAAAAACATATATAGATTATTGAAAGGCAGTTATCTCTTTACACACACACAAACACACGAACACACACAAATTTATCTGTGACACCTACAAAGGTCATTAATTAATTAATTAATTTATTTATTTATTTTAAACAATTTTTAACTGCAGTTGACATTCAATATTATACTAGTTTCAGGTGTACAGCGTAAGGATTAGACATTTATATAATTTACAAAGCGATCACTCCCATAAGTCTAGTACCCATCTGACACCATACATAGTTATTACAATTTTATTGACTATATTCTCTATGCTGTACTTTATATGTCTGTGGCTGTTTTGTAACTGCCAATTTGTATTTCTTAATTCCTTCACCTTTTTTGCCTTAATTCCTTCACTTATGAAGCTTATCGAGAGAAGGTGCTAATGTACAGACTGTTGAGAGTGTAACATTGAGTCGAAAATACACACCTTCGATAAGCTAATAAGATGTAGACGAGTGGGGCAGAGTGGTGAGTAAATAGTGTATTTAAAACTGAAAGTAAACTGGCAAAATAGGAAACAGATTACTATTTGTCGACTTTAAGCCTATTTAAAGAACAGCAGTATGTCTAGAGGGGTGAATCTTTGAATGTGCAATGGTTGGTTTGTTGAACTTCAGAGAAGGAAATAGGGGGAAATGTTAGCCCACCAGATTAGAACACGAGGTGACGAGATACATGGTAGGGATGGGCGAAGAAAAACCTAAGAGAATTAAGAAGATGAACATGGCCCTGACGCTGATGGATGGGTGTCAAAACTAAATGTGAGATAGTAACAACTTTTTCTATGGTCAGTTCTTCAAATTTAGAGTATGAGATTCTACAACTAGGCAGGAAGGGATGGTACACATCTTTTGGGCAATTCTCTCCCAATATTTACCCTTAATATTATAGAGTAGTATTATTTACTTTGGTGATTGGCACAAAATGCCACAGCTAATGACTGGTAGAATCCAAATAGGGTATATGTATCTTGATTTCTGGGGTTCTCTCCTTAATACCACACTGTCCATAAAAGGTAATATGGTCCCTCTTCTAATGACCACTAGCATTTCACATAACCCGTTTCTCTAATTATCATTCTTGAATACATGACTTTCTGCCAGGCCACTGTGATCATTTGGGAAAATAATGTCAAAACTTAAAAGCCAGTACCTATAGAACTTGCAGAGTTGGAAATTCCACTAAGTTCTCAAACTTTCCCTCTCACTCATTGAAGACAGTTTTAGTTTTCTTTGCTCTGCATCTTGCCAAGTATCCACGGCACCTAACCACAAATGAAAAAGACAGTCCACTCCAATCAGATGCTCAACCCAACCAGCATTCCCAGGCAGCCTTGGAACCATCACAACACCCTTCAAGTTCAGGGTCATGCCTTTTGGAAAACAGCATGTAGTGCTCAGAACCTTCACATTCTCTCAGTATGCATCACACTCGAAGCTTTGAGAATCATAACAGACAGGCAACAAAGGAACTGTTTTTTTCTTTTAAAAAGAGTCAAATTATTTAGTTCTTCAGACAACACCAACCAACCAAATATGAGAGTTCTTATTTTTTATGAAACTTCTCCATCTATTTAGAAATTTCTTACAGCTGTACTCCTTCTCTTATTTCCTGTTTCACATTCTGCTCTTTTAGCATTCATTCCATATGTATTCGGAACCTATCATGTGATGCTAGACCTTGTATATGAGTGGCAGTGCAAAGACAAATAGAATATTTTGTGCCTTGTGCAAGTTCACCGTCCATAGGGTAAGTACAGCATGTAAATAAAGGATTAAAACACAATATGGTAAATGCAAGAGCAATGAAAAAGTTCAAGATAGGAACACATATTAGCTGCCCAAGAGAGTCGGAGACAGTGCACCAAAGTAGTGATGTTTGACAGGGATCTTGGAAGAATGTGGTTCTGTCGGAAATGCTTCTTTTATCTGTTCCTTCTAGTCTCTCTCCCGCAAAGATAGTGGACATCATTCAGGGTGTGTGCTGGCTTTTACTCTTCTTAGAGAACCCATCTCATTTATGTTCCTGCAGGTGGGAGCCGCCTCTTCCCCATTCCAGTCATAGGTGTCTGAGCCCACTGGGCCTAATAAACTAGAGACAAAGAGACAGAGGGAAGGAGGGAGCTGGGCTGGAGGATTGTCGGGCTTTAACCGAGGTGGAGACAGACATGAAAAGAAGACATGGAATGAGCCTGTAAGAGGGTGGAGTGCGGCGGTGCACAGGGAAGAGCAGACTCGCAAAGCCACGCGGTGCCTGAATGAGAGATGGGAGGCCTCCCTAGGGACCCCTCTGTCCTTCCAGCCACCAAGTTCTGGATGCTGCCCTGGAACAGAGTGGTTTCACTTGGGCTTCTGGGGATGGGATCCTGTTCTTTGCAATTAAACATTTTTATTTACGTTCAAACTCTTAAACACCCGACATTGACCCTGTATTTTTGACCCTCTCTCTTATAATAAGCCTCTGTACTTTACCCAAAACAATTGATGATTGTGATGTGAGAGAGACAGGAGGGCAAGAGGCAGCACATCACAAAGCACCATCGAGATAATGTTGGAGAAAGTGGGTTGAAGAGAAAGGACGGTGCTGAATGATGATGAAAGGTACTTTAAGAACAACGTCATGCTTCTGTATGCTTAAATGGTCTTCTGAAATGTGTAGTAACAAACAGCAGAAGTCAGGCTTTTCTCTGAATCTCGGAGCTATGAATGGTTTTAATTTTCTTCTTTATTTCTGTTTTCCAAATGTTATATAATAAGCGCATATTTTGCACTAAGAAAAACAAACATTATTTTAAGAAAATAGAAATAATCTTCTGACGCCTTTAAAAAGTAATGCCTCAGAGAATGTTGTGTTAACTAAAGTATTTTAAAAAGCTAAACTAACAGAACACAAAATAATTTAACCCCGAAGAGGTCGTTCCTGATTGGACAGACACAACTGAGTGAGGCATGGGTTGGGAATGAAGGCTGGAGTCCCGAGGGCGAGGGAAATTGCCCGCAGCGGAGTGAAGGGTGAGAAGAGAGCAGGGACATCCCTCACACGGCACCCCACCTGGGCTCTGAGAAGGAGGCCGTGGCACTCTTCGTTGGAGTTCACGTGGGCCTCGCTCTCCCTTCCACAGACGCGCTAAGCCTTGTCATCGCTCCCATAGTTTGAAACGCTGGCCTCCTTCAGCCAGCAAACCCAGGCCACAGTCAGTGCTCTGCAGCTTCTCGGCCTCCCAGGACCCCTATATTCTCTGGGGTAGTTGTAGGCAGGGCACAAACATGCTTGAGAAAGCGGTGCAAGTGCAGAGCACAAGCTCTCCCTCTGAATTACTAGTAATTTCAGGCTGGAAACACATCATCTCCATTATGTTATTTAATTCTCACAACAACCCCATGGGTGGGTATTACCATCATTTGGGGTACTACCCTCATTCTGCATATGATGAAATTGAAGCTCGGTGCTGCCGACTTGCCGAAGGCCAATAACTACAAAAGAGCAGAGGTGAGATTCAAGACTGGTCTTGTCACTCAGAAGCCATGCTTCGACTCACCACTGGCACACCCTCTCCAAAACACCCCGGTTACCCAAGGATGCTGCCCACTGGAATTGAAAGAATGAACCCCAAAAAGACTCGAATGGAAAATACCTCAGGGAGTGCTTTGTCTCATGTTGAGTCAGTGGTTTTATCTCTTCAGTCAGAGCTGAAGGATAAAGATCTAGATGAGTCAAAAGAGAAAGAGAGATCCCCGAGCAGGACCATATCTGTGCATTTGGGGATGAAATAATCACATCCTAGTGCTACTACAGGGCATCTGGTTACTGTGGATGACCAGATTTGCGAGGCGAGCTTTGCATTTTATTTTCCAAGTCACCTCTGAGAGAGTTGTCCACATCAACGACAAAAAGATTGCAAGGTTTTTATTTAAAAAGTTAATTCTAATTAAATTTAAAATCTTGTTTAATTTGAAAAACAGGAACTTATTCTGTTCTAAAAGCAGAGGATGAACCTAATGGTTTCCCAAGATCCCAGGCATCACACAGTCTTGTCATTGCGGAGAATCCTCCTCACGACTCCAAGCGCACACAGGCGCATCATCACCGATTGAGGCTGTCTTCTCCCCCACCTCTCCCCACCGAGCTTCCTCCAGCGGAAGAAGCTGGCAGTACACTGTTAGCCAAACACTTCCCAACAGTTCAGCATTCTAGCACAAGCAAATTCGAACCTCTCTCTGGCTGGAAACTCCATAGGCGACCTTGGGATTGAGATGCTTCAGGGAGGAAATTTACTCCATATGGTTCTAGCTCCTCGCAGGTCGCTCATCAATTGAAGCTTTCAGAAAAAGGAAAGAGAGCCAAACTTCTGAGCCCACGGCTGAGTAATTATTTTAAAAGCGTTCTCTCACAAATCTGAAGTCCAGGATTACTGGGTAGGGGTGGGGGGGGAGGGGTACCTCTTAAAGATTCCAGTTCACTTACAACCAAATCAAGGAAAAATGCTGCAATCTCTCTAGAACTTTTCTTGCTGCAATTTTATTTTATTCCCGCTCTCAGAGGAGAGCCTTGGTTTGCCTTTTTCTTTTCTCTTTTTACATGTGAAAAATCTCCTACTTACAGAGTGCCAGCTATGTGCCAAGCACATTTTCAAAAAATAACCTGATTTTGTGGTACTGTAAGGTGGCACGTGGGGAGGGAGGGGAAGCCTGAAAAAATGCAGAAAATAGAAAAGAAACAAATTCTATCATGTGGAAATAACCATCGGCTATCTGCTTTCAGAGTGCACTCTCTATAGCACTAGTGTCTTTTAAAGAGAAACTTTTTGTTCTCCATATTTTCTAAATATTAATTTTAACTTTGGCACAGATTATTTATTTCTTCAAAAAGATCTACTAGATAGGAACGCAGAAAAGATCAGGGCAGGTGTTTTGAAATCGAAAAAGGAGTGGCCCATTTATCCATGCAGTAACTCTTACGTAGTTCACCATTAATGATCAGCAACAACTATATGAGGCAAAAGATTTTCAGCATCATACCCATTAAAAGCATTCTATTTTAGGTTTTTACATAATTATGTATTAAAGAAATGACATTGAAGAACTGCTGCAGCCCTGTGTGCACATTTAGCAAAACTCCTTTGCCTCTAGAGTTCAACTATCACCAACACAGTGAATTTTACAAAGGAGACGCCATCTTTGCAAACTTCTCCAGAATTATTTCTTTACCACCATCCCAGCAGTCACTCCATCAGTGGCAACACTTGCATGATTTCTCCATAAAACATCATATTTGTCAAAAAGTTATTTAATCCTGAAAATGCATTGTCTTCGGAATAGTTTTCTTCACCAAAGAAGGATATTCTGGATTAAACAAGAAAAATTTAATATTTAATGTAATATTCAAGATTAAATAAGAAATATCTCTTCATGTATTCCATCATTAAGACAAAATCTAGAAATTTTCATAATTTAAGACCATGTACCATAGCAAACTCTCCAAAATGTATAATTTATTTTAATACTTGTTTCTTCAAATCTTTGTGGCGATATTCCTTCATGAGTTTTATACCAATGTTTTCCATTAAATAAATACAGTTCAGGTTGTCACTTGTTTCTCAATTAATATTTTAACTGTTTTTACTATTGCAGGAAAACAATGGCATGTGAATTTTTGTCTTTATCTATTAACCTCAAAAAACTGCAAAAGAGGATACAAATATTTATGAGGGTGTAGAAAAATTCTGTGATGTCCCAGATTGAATATTATATTACTGGAGTTAACAAAAAGTTTTTAAATGTCTTAGTAATGATGATAGCTTCATAATAATTAGCTAATACTAAAGGCATAATAAACAAATAGGACAAAAACAAACAGGTCATCATTAAAATAGTTTAGGTAAGAATGGACAAAGTTTATCAGTAGTATTTCAGATAGTCTTCTTGAGAGTCACTGTTTTCACTAATGTGACTTAAAAAAAGATCTCAACCAGGAATGAAAGGAGAGTCAGCTCTGCCATTTTGTTATTCACTTATATAAACACTACTATTATATATATATTCCACATTTTCTTTGCAGGAATATTTTAAATGCATTTATTACTTTGGAAAGATTGGCTTACATAAAACTGGATGTCATAATCCAAATATCCGCTTAATTAAGCATATATAAACCACAATATGTTGCCAAATGCTGAAAATAAATGACCAAGTGAAAGTACCTCCGTCAGTCTTTCGTGTTACTGAACTCCCACTTTTCCCTCATTTACAGGAGTTGACAATGACCATCTAACATATAGCACAAATTAGGACACAAACGTCATTGTACATTAAATATTAATAAATCTTAATTTCTTTATGTTCAAGTATTTTAATAGTTTTTATCTGTATCTAGTTATATATTTACAGAAAAATTGGGAAGATAACATGGAGATTCTGAGAATTCTCATACACTCCACATCTTATTTCCATTATTATGAACATTGAACATTAGCATGGTACATTTGTTATAATTAATGGACCAATATTGACGTATTATTAACTAGCTTAATTTATTTTTAAAATTTTAAATGAAAACTAAATAGAAATAAAAGTTCTAATATTTTCTTCCTGAGTCCTAGTGGATTTTCTTGCATACAGCTGATGTACTACATGAAAACTACAACTCCCAGAATGCACTTCTACTAAGACCCTTTCCTGCTCTTTAACTTGTGGTGGGTGCATCATCCCCAGTCCCTCTTGCCTCCCTTAGTATTTCCTCACCTCTTCCTCCATCCATTTCCTATGGTTTCTGGGACTCTCTATCTTTGCCTGAATGTAGAAAGATGGTGGGTTGGAACCAGGTGGAGATGAGAAACAAAACTCCGGGTAACTCCCAGAGAAGCATACATGAGATAAAGAAGAACACTTTCTCTATTTTTGGTTGGTCTGAGCTTGAGTCTGTGAGCCAGCGAACATTTGTTAGATAGGTACAAACCATCTTCATCCCTGTTTTTGCAGATGTTGTCTAATCTGTGAGCCAATACTGGGTGTGCCATGAGTTGAAGCATGGTGGGTTATTCTCATCCCTGCTCCATATGCTTTATAATTAGTGTCACTTCTTTCAAGATTCTAGAATTGATTTGCCAGTCTCAGTTTGTAGCTGGCTTTTCTGTGACTCTGTGGGCTGTTGATGAGGAGTTGGGAAAGGTTTCATGGAGGCGGTTAGCCAGGCACTATTTAGAACCAGAAGTCTCTGACTAACTATGGAAATTCTCCAAATAGCTTTGTTGGGGGATTGTGAAAGCCTAATGAGATAGAGGGTCTGGATGGCTGACAATAGAGTTTGCCAAGTTAAATGTGTTAAAAGAAACAAAGCAGATTTTGAGTAGCCAAAAGGGCACTGAACAAAATACAAACTTGACTCATTGGGGGAAAGTGAGTTTTGTTTAGCTTGTTGCAGCAAAGGACAAAGCATCCCAGAGGGACATCTCAGTAAGAGAGAGCAGGTGAGGCCTTCTTGTAGATTTGATTGTATTCTAGGTCAGCTCTAGAATAACTTTCATGTAGATGTGGGGGCATTTTGGTGATGGGGTATCTTAATAATTATCACCTTGGGAGCAAGAGGATTAGAGCAAGTGGTCATTAATGAAGAGGTAGTAGTAACACACATTCCCTGGTGCTTTGTGAGGCTCTGAGTCAAGGTGAAAACAAGTATTTTGGGGCTTATTTTAAGCTCAAATAGCAATGAAGAGTTTTACTTTAAGACACAAACAGAGAATCAGTAGTCACTGCATAAGTTTGAAGAGGGGGTGTTTAGTCATTTGTAGTAGTAGAATTGGCTTGTCTTGGCTTGTTTCAATCATGGTCCTAGAATGGCTTTGTCTGAGCATCGCTTATCTTCTGTGAGCAAGTTTATATTCTGCTGGAAACATCACAGCCTGGCTGCCAGCTGCCAGCACCATTTTTCACTTCCTCACATATTATCTCTTTACTCAACAAGTCTATGATGTAGATACTATTTATATCATTGCACATTACAGATGTGGAAACCGTAATAAAGGAGGTTGAACAACTTGCCCAAGATCATACCTCTATCTCATGTTATTAACTGTTGCTCTTCCAGGGCTGTGGGGATGGGCAGAATTACTCTGTTGCTTTTCCAGGCATATTAGGCATAGATGACATTTGCATGATGCTGTTAATGATATGTTCTTAAGTGATAACAGCTTTACTTTTTGAATCGTCCTAGAATTATCTGAAGTGGTAGGAGCTCAACACCTAGTCCAGAAAAGGAAGATGACATATTAAGCTTCCATGACTATTAATTGTTGCTATGCTGCCTACTGGCTTTGAGTAAGCCCCAAAAGAACTGGTGATGGAGGTCAAGCAGCGGGGTTGTATTTTAGTAAGAAAGATTCTTTTGTCTGAGAAGATAAGTTGTTCACTCCATTAGGTCATTTTCTGGGCTACAAGGGGAGACCACCTGGTGATATAAGGCCATATGACAGGGAGACAGTTAAGAGACCGTAAAGAAGAAAGCCAGACATGCTCCATTGTGGTGGGAAGGTAGTTATCTTGAGGTCAGAAACACTTATGTGGGCAATGTAACTATACTGTGTGTGTTTCTACTTTGCTCTCATTTCCGATTCCAAAAACCTTTCTGTCGAATTTGCAAGTAGCTGCTGACCTGTTTCTGTTTATAGACTGGCCACGCCTCTCCAAACAGAAAGGCAGAAAACCATGTTTGTTCTTTCACTAAGTCTTATCATGGATCCTATATACATGTGAGTCTGGGTGGGAAAGAATTGTATTGCTTCAACTTTCTCAACTTGAAGATGTCTTCTTCGTGAAGAAGAAGTGAAGCATTGGGACAATTATTATGTTAACTAGATAAAATTGAAACGATCATTTTAAAAACGTATTTTAGCATTCTATATCTTGATTATGGTAGTGGTTACACAACTGCGTTTTACAAAACTTTTAGCTCTACACTAAAAGGGGTAAATTTTGGCATAGTTTAATTATACCTCAATAAACTTACCTTTTAAAAACAGTGTATTAAAGAGTAGAATGGGGCAATTGTTCTGATGGCCTAGAATGGCTGGATCATGGCCTTGATCTTCATTTAATTTCGCTTCTTCAGGTATGCGTTGACATGGGATGCCATAGCGCAGGATCACCCTGGGGACAGGATCTTCTCCGCAGAGCCAGTGTGATGTTTCTGGTGATGTTGCAACCTGCAAACAGAGGTGCACTATGGTTGTGCTGTGCCCTGGAAAAACACCTCAAATCCCTTTAATGAGACAAGCTCTTTCAATAAAGCGAGATTAGGAAATTTACAAAGCATAGAGGGAAGGACAGCTGTCCTTTTGTAGAAAAAAATAGTCTGGGTCAGTTAATTATCTTTTTGACACATTGGGTTTGGGGGGTGGGAGACAATGGAAGAGTGGGAGATGGCAGCTCAAGACAATGATAAAAATGCTGCCTTAAAAACATTCCCAATAAAACAGACAATTAAAATCATTAAGCATCAAGAACATCACAGCTTCCATTGTTTTCCATTGTTCTGAAAATTCTACTCATTACAATGTAGAGACAAATATTAAAGAGGAAAAACTCTTTGATAAAAGCAGGCAATTATCTTTAGCTATGAATGACAATACTATTAACCCAAATTTCCAAGAAAAGTCTACTAAAAGTCATGCTGTTTGACTTATGTGGGCTAGTTATTGTCTAAGGGTTCCTGTTCTGCTGCTCCTTTACTGGTCCTTTGGCTTTAAGAGCAGGCTTTTCTTGGGGCTTTTCTTTGTCTGTGTCCACTGGTGTTTTCTAGTTGTATGTTTAGTATGAAATATACGAGATAAAAAGAAAACCCAGTGAACTCACTACCACATTGATCACTACCATTTAGGTCTCCAGGTCTCTATCTGGTGCCTTCTCTTTACCTTTTACAGTCTTATTATGCTCAGCATTTTTGGATGTACCTAACATGAGACATAGGGAGAAGTGTGTTTGCTCTATCTTGATCACATAACATTCTCTTACTTAAAACAACAACAACAACGACAACATGTACTAAATTAATATGTACATGTGTTTGCATTTTGTAAGAAAAATAAGCATGTACATGTAATGGAACATCGAGCGAGACTCTTGTTTCCCAGAATTATTGCTGAGGACAATGCTAAAGATGAAGAGATACTAAGTTTCCAATATTTTTATGAGAACCCTATAAATAGAGCCAGATGCATTCCTCGGTGTTTGCTACAGGTAGGCAGGATCAGCCTATATTCAACCCTCTGTCCCTAAATTATAAAAGGAGAGGTCTGAAGGAAAAAGAATGCCATATCCCTCCAGCCATGAGTCTGACCCATCATGAGAGGTGGAAAGTGTTCTCAATCAAACCTGAGATTAACATTTCATCTCAGACAGGACTTCGAATAATCAGTTTTCATGAGGAAGTTATGGAATCTGCCAAAGATTGTAGTAAGGGACAAGAAAGAGTCCTGACAGAACCCAGCTGAACTCAAACCGTATCCCATTTATATAGCCATAGAGATGAGATGCTCTCCTGCTATATACGGGTTAAATATATACAAAGAGGAAAGCATGGAAATATGAAAACTAAAACAGGTGCTCCTGGAAGTGCAATAACTGATCATTTTTATTTTGTTCAAGCTTCTCCAATTTTTAAAATTTTTCATTATTTAGCAAGTATTACTTGTGCATTTTTAAAAATCAGATTTTATGTGTCAACAAAAAGAGTGCTTGTTTGATTTGGAGTTTGTCTCATTGATGGTTAGCCTAAGCCTACTATTCTCTGAGCAAGAGATAAGGTCACGGGCTCATTCTGAAAACTGATGAGCCTGTACCAATGAGTAGAGTACGGCATTGCAGTTTCCAACATAGGCAGATGCTTCTCCAGGTCAGTGTAATTTAAACACTCTCCAGACAAGATATTCCAAACCATGCCCTTGAGGTCCTGAGGGAGACTCCCTACAAGCACTGTTGTGACTTTGAATTGAAAAAGAGCAAGGCAATTCTGTTGGCAATTGTCATTCTTTTTGACAAGGCCTTCATCAACTGATTCCAAAACACACACACACACACACACACACACACACACACACACACACACACACTCCTACCCCCACACACCCTTCCTTCCCCCATCTCAGAGTCCCATAGTTAGATATGTTAGTTTACATGACTAGTGTCTTTTTTGTCCCTTAAGAGCACTGTCCCTCTTCTGAGGCTCACTCATGCTAATCTGCCTGTTTGGTGTGGTAACACATCCGTTAAACATAAAATGTCTACTGAGCAAATCAACGGCCAATTTGCCTAACATTCTGTGTTCAAATTTAGTAGTTTTAAGCCATTTTTAAAAGCACATTAGTTGAAACCTGTATAATTTTATTGACCAATGTCACCCCAATAAATTTAATAAATAAATAAATAAATAAATAAATAAATAAGTAAATAAATGCATATCTGAATTGTACTTCTAGTAACTATTAGCCAATTTTTTGAAAGATCATTTTGGTTATTGTTCTTCTGGAGATCCCTTTCTATATTATGTAGTTTTAAGGATTTATTTTGCCTCTCTAAATATTCTTTCTTCCTAATGTTAAGTTCCTGGCAGTAAATTCCTAGCAAACCGAGGAATTTTACACAATACCTATCAAACTCATCGTTTTTATTCCTCTTGCCTTATTCTTGCGGACCTATTTTTGTTTCCACTGTGTGTGCCTGTGTACTTCATGTATTTATTAACCAAATTAGCATAAACTCATAATTTATTCTATTTATGAATATTGACAAGATTGAAAATGTGAACTGACACATTATAACTGTTCTGAATACCACTACATTTTTTAAAGATATCTAATTAATAAAAATAATAGATTCTGAAATAGAAAATATCATTACTAAATGTATGTATTTCTAGAAAAATCTAGAATGTCCTTCCTCTTTTCCTATGTCATATTTTATACATTAAATCCTTTATAAATCTCCCAAATGTTTCACTTTCACTTAAATAATCACCTTTGGCACAGATTCTCATTTCTTTGACTTTCCTTTCACATCTAGATGTAGTTTCTACAATTGTTTCTAAAATTTTCACACATGGTCTGGTTTTTTGGTGAATTTTCCCCTGATATATTTTTCTAGGTCTTAAATTATTTGTGTACAGTGACCTTTGCTTCTAATTCTATTGTATTGAAACAGCAATACTGTTTCAACTAGGGTCCAGTTAATTCTTGTGGCACACAAGTATTTTTCTTAGAAAGGTCATAGTTTATTTTCTTTTGAAATGAGAACTTGAATGTTCTGATTAATTTAAGTTTATATTTGTATTTTTCAAAATTTAAAACACTTCTTATATTAAAAAATAAAACAGATTTACTCTTTTGCTGTTTAAATTTTCTTGTGAAACATCAACTTTTCTTCCGAGCATCAATACTGCATGATTATTTTTGAAAATCACAAACTGTAGTAATTGTCAGACTAGAAAGCAGTGCCTATGTGTAAATGTGCTTATTTATGTTACTAATATGACTTTAACCCTGCAGTTGCAGAGTACGAAAGCCTTGACAGACACCCAAAATTCAATTAGATATCACTTAAATATAAGTGCTGTGGTCCTGCAAGAGATAGAGTCTGCAAAAGAATTCAGAATGAAGCAGTATATAGACTGGTTGATGAAATCTAGTAGTGGAGTAACTGGGATGGCTGTTCAGAATTTCATCAGCTCTAATCTAGAGATAAAGGTTAATTAAGCAAGAGTTTATCTTGAATTTTAAGGACATCAGTTGTGAAACCAACCGATCCTATTTACAGAGTATGGACTTGGTCTCCTGAGATAACCCAGAGGTAATAAAAGGAGTTCAGATTACACACCTGGGCCATGGGGAAAATGTTCTAAACGTTTATAACTTCTATTATTGTCAACTGTACTCCCAAAAAGTTCATTGTGATTTTTATACAGTGCTGTTTTACCAATTCATTCTAATAAAATGCAATGTGACAAGCATTTCCAGCAGTAATAGAATGTTAAGGTTTTGGAAATTGCTCTGTGCTAAAAATAAAGCCTTCAGGATTCATTTTCTCTGAATGTGCAATTAAACTAAACTATAGATAAAATGCAGTGGACTTTATTGATCCTTTTTTTTTTAACAGAGCTAGATTTCAACGATGGAGGTCAAGGTGGTCAGGAAACAAATCTGGTTGTCCCAAGCAGAAAAATGAATTCTGCAAAGGCTATTTTATGGTAGGTTATTGGGTCATTTTTCTCTTGCTACTTCCCTTGTCTAACTACCCTTGAACTTTTCTCACCTAATTCTACCCTGTTTCCAGGCTTGACTTAAACGTTACTCTTAGGTAGCCTCCTAAATAACAAAATCAATGTCAATCGTTTCCCTCCTAAAAGTGGCTGGCATTGAGCATCTATGTCAGAAGCTGAGCAGCTATTATCTTCAGCAGTAAATGTTATGGTCTGCTTTCCTACCTTGTCATATCTACAGTAATTTTATGACTGTTGATTCTCTGTGCGTATATTACAACTTCTCCATTTCGCTGGAAGCTTCTTAAGGGCAATAGAGGAATAACAGATGAATTATTATATTCCACAACTCCAGGCCTATAAAAGATATTTTTAAAATGTTGTTAAATTTAATTGACTGCTAAATGAAGATATACCTAGAGGCCATTTTTTGGTGCTGGGGGTACTTTTCACTCACATTATGCCCATAATGAATATTTTTAAAATCATCAGCCACATGTTACTTATTCTCAGAGAGTCTCTGAAGAGGCAGGAATGGAACTATCAGCTTAGGGATGGACTGCAATGAGAGAAGGAGGAGGAGAATGAGCTCTCAATTAAGTTAAATCTAAAGGTTCAAGCATGTTTTAAGAACATCATTTTCCCTGACCTTCTATATTGTTTTCAACTGCAAGTTTTCCCATTTCAGCCCAGTGATTTAACTAGTGATCCCTCAAACTATTTGGCTCCTGATCAAATGAGAACACAGATCATTGAGAAGACTTCAAGGGTAGTTATTTCCTGAACAGCTAAATTATTTTCCACAGGCATTTAGCAAAGTGGATGTGAAATGATCTCCTGCTTTGCTAAGCATCTGCTAACAAACTCAAAGCCAAAATCGCAGTGCTTAATGATACTATTTTGTTTATCTGTCCTTTGAATTATCAGGCTATAGTGACTTAGAACAGAGCCCATCTCCCCTACCCTTCCTTGGAGTTACTAGAATCCTAAGCAACCTTTGAAGGCAGTAATAGACAACCTTGAACCATTTTTAATATTTTAGAAAAACATAGTGATTAAGACCCATGAAGATGGAACTTCCTAGAAATATTAATTCCTTTGATACTACAGCTGAAGTGATCTCTGTCTCCTTCTCTGTGCCAGAACTGCTCTTTAGGGACTCAGGAGCTATAAATTAAGCTTGCAAAAAGAGATATGACAAGGTGCCCATATGTAGATAACATTTTTTAACAAACTGATTAAAAGCTAGGAATTATTTGAATTTTTAAAAAAGCATAATGGAAACAGCACATTTATCGGCTATATGACACTAAAGCTGAAACTTCAACAGTAAGGTTTTATTGTTTTGGCTGAAATCATTATCTCCATGTCTTCTTTTAAATATTCTTGATACTAAAAAAAAGCCCTATATTTTTAAACAGAAAAAAACATTACTTAATACACAATGCACAGTCTATTCAGTAGAATAAAACTTTCAAAATGATAGAACTAAAAAGAGAAAAGATTATAAGGAGGATTCTTGAGGTGAAAAGTTTGGAAAATAATGTGCAGTATTATGCCTGGCACATAGTCAAGATGCAATTCATGTTTGTTGAATGAGAGAATGAAGGGAACAACCTCCTTATTAGAAATATTTAAAAAATGAAGTCCTAAAATTTAACCTACTCACAGTCATACAACCAGTCGGAGGCAGAGCAAGCTTCAAAACCAGGTCTTCTATCTCAAAACCAGGTCTTCTATCTCCAACATAGCACAGTAGATGGGTCTAGAGGGAAACTACTTGCTAGAAGGAAAGAAGAGATTTATCTTTTAGTTCAGTGTAATATAAACGTACAAACTAATCAGCCTACTTTATGAAAAAAATAACAGGATAACAAATACAATAAGCCTTTTGGTGTCATTTGGTTTGTTTTTGTTTGTTTTTACTTGAGAGGATATCTTTCATAGGAAGGGTGACTCTGCCAAAGCCATTTGAAGAAATCCCGATGGATTTCAAGTAATCATTGTAGGTATCTCAGTCAGTACAGGCTGCTGTAACAAAAATACCATAGATGGTGTGGCTCAAACAACAGAAATTTATTTCTCACAATTCTGGAGTTACAGTTCTGCGAAGTCTGAAATCAGGGTGCTGGCAGATTCCATGTCTAATGAGGGCCATCTTCCTGGTTCATAAACAGTCAATTTCTTGCTGCGTCCTCACATAGCAGAAGGGGCAAGAGAGTTCTCTGGGATTTCTTTTATAAGAACGCTAATCCCATTCATGAGGACTCCAATTATGATCTAACTAATCCCCTCCCAAAGGCCCCACCTCCAAATACCATTGCATGAGGGTTAGGTTTCAACATATGAAAGGGGCGGGGCACCGAAACTCTATCTATAGGAGTAGGTTAATGAGCAAGACTAGAAAAAGTCACTCTTCCTATGCTTGTCACTTGGCCTTGGTACCCTGGAAATCAGCCATCAGTATCTGCCCTGCTGAAGATTAATGAACTGAAAAATGCCACAAGAACATGACCTCCATGAGAGAAACATCATTTTACTGGTCGATTATGCATATATATAATTTAATTCACCCATGACAAATGTTACACCAGTGACAGCCAATTGAGATGAGCTTTGATGAAGATCCAATGATTAATGCAGTAGAATCTTCTGCTACTAACAAAAGGCTGATAACTTCTTTTTGTTTATCAGTTCCTTGCCTTCATCTCTGATTCCTAATTAATGTGAAGATGGTTTTGCTCCCTGCTGGGAACACAAGATGTTGAATTTTCTGGAAGCTTTAGAGCTATTCTAATAATATGTTCCTGCTCATAGACAACAGCTATCTTAACATATTAAATTATATTCGCTATGAAAAATATGTGATATGTGATAAAATACATTGAGTTTTCCAAGTTCTTAATAGACACTTGTGTTTTTCATAATATTTTCAATATAAAGCAACCAAAATGAAATGCCTATCATATCAATTAGTAATAATTTGGCAGATCTACCAAAATGGTATTTTCAATAATGGTAGCCTGCTTCAAAACTCCTATGGAACATTCCTACAAGACTATCTCCTTTTCTATTCTTTAATTCCATCTACATGACATAAAGGCTTGTTTTTTTTTACAGCTAATTAGCTTGCTTTCTCAATAACTAAATAGTCATAACTGAGTTCCATAATAAAACAATTTTGCTGTACGAAAGAACAAAGCAAAGGAAAAAAAATGAAAAAAGAAAATCTCAAATGTGAGCAGAAAATAAAAAGAAGAGAAGTTGCATAAAGATCTGAACTCTACAAAAGAAAGCCTTATGGATTATGTAATTCCATATCTCAAATAGAACAGGCTGGCAAAAGCCTAGTTAAAAGTAACACTTTTCACCAATTTTTTCTCAAAACATGTATTAAAGGCATTCTTATGGCATCTTAAAGTCTTTGGAGAAACCCAAAAACAATTTAGGCATAAATAATGTAAATAAGGGCACATATTTTGTCTTTCACAGACACAGTAAAATCAAATTTGATATATTATTAACAGAAAAATGTTAATGTAAAGTCATTTGATCATCATTTTTAATTTTTTGATTGGTCTAATTGTTCTGTGCTCCTAACAAAGGACTCTATTTCATTTGTCTCCCATTTTTTTCCCCACTTAAGAAGATATTATGAAACCAAATGTGGAAAAGTAATGTGACTATAGAGAAAACCTTAAAGTCACTTTATATATATTTTAAAGTAAATTAAATTTAAATGTATACTTTAGTCAATAATTTTCAAGTTTCAACACTTTGATTATAACTGATAATAAACCATTTTTCATACTCTGCACTATTGAACACAACATGCCAGAATGTCACCACTTGAAAGCCACCAAAATTGATCTTTTCAGGTTCTTAAAATTATCTCATAGTAGATACTCTGTAAAGCATTTAATAGACATTATCTGATTTAATGCTGACAACATCCTCTATTTATATAAAGAAAGGTGACAAAGAAATCTCAATTTGTAAGGAGTAAAAGCAGGATTTGAACCCAGTTCTATATGATTTCCAAGGTTTTAACCTCTGTGCTACATGTGTTACATTGATTAGCTTGTTCCCCCAAAAGTAACAAGTTTCCTGAAAGTAACTAACATCTAAGAGTATGTGCCATGACATGTTTACTCAGAAAATCT
The DNA here is from genome assembly GCF_902729225.1 of Pteropus medius. Classification (NCBI taxonomy): domain Eukaryota; kingdom Metazoa; phylum Chordata; class Mammalia; order Chiroptera; family Pteropodidae; genus Pteropus; species Pteropus medius. The sequence continues at coordinate 19,867,753 of NW_024346667.1, forward strand.
GAAAAGTATATAAGGTAAAATTGAGGGCGAATTTTAAAAACTCTAGAGTAATCAACATTCAGAGATAAATTCTCTTAGTATTTTGTCGATATTCTTCCAGTTTTCTATTATAATGCCAATTAAACTTAAAAAAAAAAAATGGTGCCACTGTCTGCTTTTAGACAAAAGCCTGAATAAAAGAATGGTGCTTTGTCTCAGAGCCTAGTCACATCCTTATAAATGGCAATTTCTAAGCTTTAGCCGAGTTTTTGGATTTACAGAGGGAACTTTGGAAATGAGCTTAAGGAAAAGGACTGGAGAGAGTGGAGTTTATATGTACAAGGAAACGAGAGTAATTTTTTGTTTCTTTGTTTCCGAGAAAAAGATTGTAGACAAGAAAGATGAGAAAAAGAGAAATGGAATCAAACTACAGAATAGAGTAGCCAAAAAACTTTAAAGAGGAGAAATTTTTAATTTCAGTTTTAACTCTTTTGTGTTTTGTAATGCAGCTCTCTCAATCTCCCCAAATCTGATGCACGAGGACTTGTTTGAGAGATTTAGCACAAGGAAAGGGGCCAAGTAACATGGGTGATCAATGGGAAGGCTAATGACAAAAAGGACCAAAACATGGAACAGAGAATAAGCGTTCAGAAGAGGCAACCACTCAGAGCCCAAAGTGACTATGGAGCATAGATTACCTAGAAATCCCCAGAAATGTTGGGGAAAGCATCATATTTCAATATGCTATGAAATGAATCTACCAAGACTGAATCATGAAGAAAGAGAAAATATAAACAGACCAATAATAAATAAGGAGATTGAATCAGTCATCAAAACTTCTCCAATAAGAAAAGTTCAGGACCAGATGGTTTCACTGGTGAATTCTATCAAACATTTAAAGAAAAATTAACATGAATCTTTCTCAAACTTTTTCCAAAAATTAAAGAGGAGAAAATTTATTTTGTGAGGCCAATATTTCCCTGATAACAAAGTCATATAAAGACACTACAGGGAAACTACAAGCCAAAATCCTTGATGAATGTAGATGCAAAAATTTTCAACAAAAACCACTAAACTGAATTAAACACAGCACATTAAAAAGGTCATACACAATAGTCAAATGGAACTTATCCCTAGGACGCAAGAATGACACAACATGTGCAAGTTAATAAATGCATATACTACATTAATATCATTAAAGGTAAAAATCATGTAATCATCTAAACTGATGATGGAGAAAAAGCATTTGATAAAACTTAACAACCATTCATGGTAAAAAGTCCTAGTCAGAACAATTAGACAAGAAAAAGAAATAAAAGGCATCCAAATAGGAAAAAAGAAGTAAAAATGACTGGTTTGCAATATGATATGCTCTTTTATGTATAAAATCCTGAAGATTCCACCAAAAACTGCTAGAACTAATAAATGAATTTAGTAAAGTTCCAGAATACAAAATCAACATACAAAAATCAGTTATGTTTCTGTACACTAACAATGAACTATTTGTGAATGAAATAAAGAAAAACAATCCCATTATAATAGCATCAAAAACAAAAAAAATACTTCTTAAGAATAAATATAACCAAGAAGATGAAAGAACTGTACACTCAAAATTGTAAGGTATTATGAAAGAAATTAAAGAAGATACAAATAAAGGAAAAAATAGCTTGTGTTCATGGAGTAGAACAATTAATATTGTTAAAATTTTTATTCTACCTAAATCCATCTATAGATTCAATGCAATCCCTATCATGATACCAATGACATTTTTCACAGAAATAGAAAAAAAATTATTTACATGGAACTACAAAAGACCCCAAATAGACAAAGCAATCCTGAAAAAGAAAACAAAGCTGGAGTCATCATACTTCCAGATTACAAACTATATTACAAAGCTATGGTAATCAAAACAATATGGTACTGGCTTAAAAATAGGACACATAGACACATGGAACTGAATACAGAGTCCAAAAATAAACCAATGCATTTATGGTCAGCTAATATTTGACAAGAGAGGCAAGAATACTCAATGTGTAAAGGATAGTTTCTTTAATAAATGATGTTAGAGAAACTAGCTAATCACATGCAAACACGACTCACAAATATTAACTCAAAATTGATTAAAGACAAGTATAAGACCTAAAGAGGAAAAATTGTAGAAGAAAACATAGGGGGAAATCTCCCTGAAATTATTGGGAACAATTTTTTGGATATGACACCAAATGCACAAGCAAGAAAAGCAAAAATAACAATTGAGACTACATCAAAATAAAACAAATAAAAACAACCCAAAATCCACCAGTAGAGAATAGATAAATCAGTTTTTGTACATTCACAACATAGAATTAATATATGAGTGTAAGTGATGGATATACAGCTGGATACTTAATCACAGATGAATCTTGGATGTATAATGTTAAATGAAAACAAATCCCTGAGGACTACATACATTATAACATTTTTATAACACTCAAGAATAAACAAATCTGAGTTAAATATTATTTAGCGATATATGAATAAGTTGTAAAAGTAAAAAAAATCTAGAGAATAATCAAAAGCATATATCAAGGTAGATTATTCCCCAGTAGGAGGAGGAAGGCAGAAACACTGGGGAGAAACACACAAATAACTTCAATATTTCAAGATATTGGTAAAGTTGCAGTTCTTACCTTGGACAGTGGCTTCGTGGTTGTTTCTTTTTAATTATGCTGCAATGACCTGCATATACATTATAGACATTATTGGTATGTTCGAAATGTTAGATAATTTCAAAATGAATTGAGAGAGAAAGAACATGAATGAGACATGAGTGTACGATTGTAACCTGCGGCCATCCTGAACACCTAGAAACCAGTTAGCACAGGAACTGACATGTTGATAAAATAGTGATGGAAAGAATCTGAATCCTCCAGTTTTTGAATCTTAGATCAACTAACTCTAAAGCTCACCCTACCACTAGACTTGTAGTTGTGTAATCGGTTATCAGCGTAAGCCAGTTTAAATTTAGAAGTTTTATATTTTTACAGCTGAAAGCTTCCTGGTAATACTATCCTTTGCCCATTTTTTTGCATTGAGTATTTATATTTTCCTTAGAAATAAAAAAATTGTTTTGTGCATCATTGATAATAACCCTGTATCACATGCTGTGAATAGGTTTTATCTCTCACTTTACTCTTAGTTGCTTTTTCATTTTGTTTTGTTTAGTTTTGTTTTACACACGGAAGCTCCCAATTTCTAAGTGGCCAAATCTATCAATCCTTGGCTGTATGGTCTCTGCCTTTGCTTTTATGCTCAGTGAACCACCTCCCTCCCCATTCTCCCAGAACTGACATATGTTTCTCTATATGTTGAATGCTGAATTATTTGATCTATCTGGAATATGTTTCGGTGTGTATGAGACAATAGGTAGTGGCATTTTGTTTTTCAAATTCTAAGCCAATTTTCTTAGCACCATTTTTAAATACTCCACCCTCTTCTTATCGATTAGCTCCTTGTTATGATTTGCAAAACTCTTGCACGTGTGGCTTTCTTTGGGGACTGTATGCTTCTTTAACTGAACTGCCTGTTTACGTTAACAATACACTATTTTAATTATTGTAGATTTGTAGTATTTGTCCCTTGTTCAAATAGATATTAGCAAATCCTCAACATTCTACCCTCAAAGAATATTCCAAATTGGGCGACCCTTTTGCACACTCTGCTTCCATCATTCTAATTCCAGCTACCATCATCTCTAACCTGGAATCGTCCAATTATCTAATCTATCTCTCTTATCCACTTTTGCCCTACTTCAGTCTATCCAGCACGTTTCTTTTTCAAAGCATTAATCAGATGTGTGTCCCCTATTCAAAACTTTCCAACTGCTTCCCAGCGGCTCTCACAATTAGACTAATACCTTCCCTGTTAGAACCACAAAGTCTTAAATAACGTGGCTATTCTCTGCAGCCTCCTTTCCTACCACTCTGCCTCTCTCTCCCCTGCGTATTGGTCTAGGAGCTGCCACACTGACCTCTGCCCTCATTCTCACCTTTGGGCTTACTGTTCCCTCTGTCCACAGGGTCCTTCCCTAGATCTTTGCACAACTTGTTCCCTTACTTCATTCATGTCTTTGGTTGGAAATACTTCTTCAAAGGTAATTACTTTCTAGAGGAATGAATAGAAGGGACTCATTATTTTAATGTCACACCGGTACAATATGTCTATCCTAGCACAAGTCATGGTCTCACCTAAATAGGACCACAGGATTGTGCATAAGGTCAAACGGTGAATGAATCTTCTTCATTGCTCTTATAACCAACACCTTCTACAGTGCATGCCCAGCTTCCCTTTCTCTGAGAACTCTTTTCACCCACACTCAGGGCAACCATGTTTGTACTGCGTGACATAGATCCCTGGTCGTAGCTGATTACACAAGCATGGAGTGCTAGCCCTACCTGGGAAAACCCAATTGTTCTTCTAAGATCTCAGAGCCACAGTGAATCTTAGTGAGTCCTGGAATCAAGGACATTTAATCCCATGAATCAAATGGAGCCATCTTCCACCAGAGAAGCAGTGAAAGCCAGTCGTGCAGGGTTGGAGAGGGAGAGAAGGAGACATGGAGAGAGCAGTAGCCATGAGAGACCCATTGGGATCTAGAGGCAAAGAAAGTGGCTGCCTTGATTCTTGCTGTCCTTCAAGTTCTAGTTCCAGCCCATTATGCAATAGGCTCTGCTGACCTTTTTGCCCTTGGGCTTCAGAAGTTGCCCCATAGCCCCATAATGCATCATTCTATGCCTTTCTTTTTTTCTTTTATACATTGGAATGCATTTCTATTACATAAAGCCAAATAGTCCCTGTAGAAAAAATTGGCAATGTTCAAATTGGGTGATTTCAGAATACTTTCATCAAGGACTATTTACAAAGACATGTACAGGCTGTAGGGCAAACACAAGGAATAGTGCAGTACCCTGGGGAGTGTATCAACTTCACCGTCCCTAGGCCTGGAACGGTGACAGGAGCGGGAGATGGCCCTGTGATAGGGGCTGTGACCTTAGATTGAGAGACACAGCCAACTCTAGAAGTGCCAAAGAGAGAGAGCCAGGGGATCTATATTCTGGCCTCTTTCTCTTCCCTTCCTCCCTCCCTCACTCTGACCTCTTGCTTTTGTTCCCCAATGGCCAGACCCATCTGAAAGCCAAGAGCAAGAGAGTGCTTTGGTGCAGGCCAGAGCAGGGCAAGGTGCAGGGGCTGAGGGTGGGCGGAGGGCAGTGGAAATACCCAGCACAGGTGTGTCCCTAGGCCACGGCTGTTTCTATCACACCACATGCCTCTCACAATGATAAGATGGCCGTGTTCACAGAACTCATCTTTTGTTAATACAACTAATATATATTTAGTGACTTCTACTTGCCGGATATTACAATGGGTGCCAAGAATACACTGATCTCAATTCAGACCTGATTCCTATCCTCAGAGTCCACTCTTACTCTTACATGGAGCAACTGCTTAAAACCCAGAGTTCTGTTGTGCTTGTACAAATGTCCTTCTTACTCTTTAGGTCTTATCTGTATGTGTATACACCATCTAAGGGCAATAGGTACGTTGACTGTATTACTTTCTTTCTCGGGTTTATTCATATATAGCTGAGAAATAAAATTGCAAGATGTTTAAAGTATACATCGTGATGATTTAATATACGTATACATTGTGAAAGAATTTCTCTCATATAGTTAACGCATCCATCACAGCACATATGTGTGCGTATATGAGCATGTATACATATACATGAAAGTATACTTATATTTTTAGTGAGAGCATTTAAGTTCTATTCTCTTAGCAAATTTCAATTATATAGTACAGTTTATCAACTATAGTTACCATGTCATACATTAGATCCTCAGCCCTTACTCATCTTATAGCCGAAAGTGTGTACCTTTTACCAACCTCTCCCTATTTCCCCTATTCCCGAGCTCCTAGCAACCATTTTCCTACTCTTTCTATAAGTTTGACTTTTTTTTTTTTTTAGATTTCATATGAAAGTGATACTATGCAGTATTTGTCTTTCTCTGTGTGGCTTATTTCAATTACCATAATACCCTTCAGGTCCATTCATGTTGACACAAAGAACAGTATTTCTTTCTCATGGCTGAATATATATATTTTTTATCCATTCATCTGTTGACAGAATCAGATTGTTTCCATATCTTGACAATTGTGAATAATGCTGGAATGAACATAGAAATACAGATATCTCTTTGATATTCTGTTTCATATCCTTTGGAGTTGCTAGATCATGTGGTAGTTCTATTTTTAATTTGTTGAGGAACCTCTATACTGTTTTCCATAGTGGCTGCACCAATTTACATTCCTACCAACAGTGCACAAGGGTTTTCTTTTCTCTGCATCTTAGCCGACACTTATTTTTGTTTGTCTTTTTGATGAGAGCCGTTCTAACAAGTATGAGATGGTATCTCATTGTGGTTTTGATTTGCATTTTTCTTATGATTAGTGATGATGAGCACTTTTTCATGTGTCTGTTGGCCATCTGTACGTTTTCTTTAGAAAAATGTCTATTCAGTTCCTCTGCTCATTTTTAATTGAATTGAATTGTTTGGGGGTTTTTTGGTTTGTTTTTTGTTTTTTTTTGCCTTTCTTCGTGACACTTTATTATATTTAATACATATATTTAACAGACACCTTTTAACAGCACACACAATTCCATAATCATATGTTTCAATTTTATCAACATTCTCTATTTACACTGTCTTCCCTCAACAAAAGTACACCTGAGACATCTCAACCAGAAACCTTTACTGACAAGAATGTATTTTTTGATTTGGTTGGTTTTAATGATTTCTATCCATTATCATTTTTATCTGTATATGTTCTTTACATATTTTAGACATTAACCCCTTACCAGATGCAGGATTTTCAAATATTTTCTCCTTTCTGTTTTGTTGCCTTTTCATTTTGTTGAAAACAAAACCCATTTTGTTCCATTTGGTTTCCTCCCATGCAGCAGCTTTTTAGTTTAACATACTTTGACTATTTCCGACACCAGAAAATATAATATGTTGTTAAGCTTTTATAATCAAAGTTTTAATTTCTGAGTAGAAGAGGTAAATAGGAAGTTGAACTTTAAATACACACAAAAAAATTAAAACTCTAAAACATTTGTTAGTATAATGGTGCACAAAAATTTGCATTGTCCAAGAAAAACTAACACTTGAAGTAGCAACATATATTTACTAGGTAGTCTGCAAAATCTCTCTCTCTTGTTTTGTTTTTGTTTCTTAAAACTTGTATCTTGTTTGTTAGGAATCCTTTTTGGTCTTGCCATTTTACAAAGCATCTAGTCAGGCTTGTCTACGTCAAGGAATCTGGGCTTGAAGTAAGAAATCTGGCTCCTAACCCCGTAAACTAGCTGTGTGACTTCATCCATTCATCCACTTACTAATTTTTTAATTCATCCATCTTACATTAACTGTTTACCTACTATATACCAGAAACAAGTCATATCTGGAGAGAAAAACATCTCTATCCTATAGAAGCTCCAATAGAAAAGAGACTTGTTAACCAAGAATATAATATTATAGGAATCAAAAAGAGCCATGTAATCAAGTCATGAAAAGACATAGAGGAAACTGAAATCAAATGTCTAGGACTAAGTAAAAGAAAGCAATCCGAAAAGGCTACTTGCTGTATAATTCCAACTATATGACATTCTGGAAAGGGCAAAACTATGGAGACATTAAAAAGATGAGTGGTTGTCAAGGGTGTGGGGAGGGCAGGGATGAATAGGGCAAGAGGGTTTTAGGGCAGTAAAACTATTCTGTATGATACTAAAATGGTGGATACATGTCATTACATATTTGCCAAAACCCATAGAATGTACAACACCAAGAGTGAACCCTCATGTAAACTGTGGACTTTGCGTGATGATGATGTGTCAATGTAGATTCATTGAGTGTAACAAAAGAATCATTCTGGTAGGGGATATTGATAACAGAGGAGGCCGTGTTTGTGTGGGAATAAGAAGTACATGGAAATAGGAAGAACATGAGAAGTTTCTGTACTTTCTAATCAATTTTGCTGTGAACCTAAATTGCTCTAAAAAATGAAGTCTGTTGAAAAAAAAAAGAAGTATGTACACAGCGTTAAAGGAACCATGTGGGGGAAAAATAATTTATTCTGCTTTAGAAAAATGGGTGAACAATTCATAGAAGTGGTAAATGATAGTCAAACTACTTAATGTCTCTTTTTCTCAGTTTCTTTAGTTTCTAAATACTATAATTATTTATCCGTTATCTACTGGAAAAAAGCATGAACTTCAGAGTCAGACAATGTTTATTCTAACTCCTGGTCCTACCAATATATGACTTCAACAAATTATGTAATTATTTGTGCCACGGTTTTCTCATTTGTAAAAGCTGAAATAAATAACTCGGGGAAAAGTATCTATCTCACGGAAGTGTTTTGAGTATTAAATAACCTATTGTTTAATTACAACTTCTAGCATAGTGCCTGACACAGAGTAGACACTCAGTACGTATTCATCCTTTTCCCACTTCCATTTTAGTCTTATCTTTGTACTTTAATGGTACAATTTCGAGAATAAAGAAATGTAAAATTTAAGGTATTTTTTTTAATGTTTTTAAAAGTTAAATCTACTGCATAACATTAAAGCATTTTCATTATTTTGCAGAGGAACTTACCAACTTTGCCTTATCATCAGCGTGGGTGTGCTGCTTCACTCAAACGGTAAACTCTGAGAGAGAAGCCACTGACGCTACATCTCCAGTTCTGTCAAAATGCCCAAAATGCCCGGGACCCTGCATTTCACGGGGCAGATAAGCAGGGAGTATCCATGAATGAAGATTGTGTTCTGTTTCTGCAGTAAGATTTCCAAACCTGAGCTGCAGAAGATCTATGCATTCTTTGAAACGATATGCAAAGTTTTGTATCTATGAGCATAAGCTATGAAAAATGGTCTATAGCTTTCATCAAATTTGCAAAAGTGCTCATCTCTAACCATGTTAAATATTGTGGTCCTAGGTGCTCGAAGTATCTACTTAACAAACCGATAAATTCTCAGCACAATACGTGGCATGTGAGCCTTAAAAAGCCCTTTGCAAAATGGCGAGAATTACTCTCATGTCAGAGGGACACTGTTTTGGCGTGTGGGGATGTCTTCGTTTCTATCTTAGGCAGACTCTATGAAATTCAAAAGAAAACTATAAATATTTCATTTAAAAGATAATCCCTTTCTAGATTCACTTGCAGACAAAAAGAAAGTTAGGTTTTACGATTATACTTTAATTTTATTATTTAGTTTTACAATATGTCCTGCTGCCTGGCGCCCAAGGGGAACACTTTATAATCAATCAATGTTATAAGAGACGTCAGGGACATAGCAAGGACTAGAGACTGTTAATCATGTCATATTACAGAAAGAGATGGCCTGTCCCCAACTGAGGTGGCATGCTGAGCAAACGAATTAGTAACACAGGGATGAAGTGTCAGCCTGATAGATATAAACGGGCATAGCTAATCTCCGGCCCCTGATAATATGGTTGAGCCACAAACTTGCCTTTTCATTGACCTTTTTGGCCTAAACGAGAAGCAAATTAATTAGTATCTGCTCCAGTTCATCAACCTGTCACCCCCCAATGGTCACCACCACCCTTAACATCCAACTGAATGACAAGTACAGAGAGGATTCACTTGACAAGGACATAGAGTATAGTGTCATCTAGAAATGTTAACTTTTATAAATCAGAACTCTGGGTTTCGAGTCACATAGGATAAATTAAAGTGGTGAGAATGGCGAAAAATTTTTACATGAACGAACCTTTCGAAACCCCTGCAAGAAGAGACTTGACCGATTACCAGGCCTTCCAGCAGCCTCAGGACACAGTCTTGCAATGATCTGGCCTTGAGCAGCAACAAGAAAAATCAAAGGCTACCAAAAGAATGTACTGTTTGTTCCAGCCCACACCTGATCAGGGCTGCTGATCTCCCCCTTTCTCTTTCTTAGAGAATTTATTTTAAAAGCTTACAACTGTAAATTTTTCTTCTGTCCCTTTGAGATGTATATGAATCTCCTAGAGCCCAAGAAAGTCTTTCTCAAATACCTGAAAGCCATTCCTTTTACAGGTAATCATCAGAAAGGAGAGGGTCTTTGTCTCCCACTGTCTATGGGGAGTGGGTAAAAGCCTAACTTCCATCACTGCCAGTTACAGACACACACACACCCCCTAATCACATTCTCATTGACCAAGCCCTTACTCATTTTACGTAGCTTTTCACTTTCTAGACTGCTAAAGCCCCATCTTCCCCTCCTGACTCTCTAGCTCTTCCTTTGAAACACCAGTCACCTTTGCGTGAATCAGAATGAGGCTCGGCTCTTCCTCTACTGCAGCAGTTACAGAAAGGCATGAGGTTTTATCACCTCTGAGGTCTAACTTTATTGGCCCCTGACCATGGCTTAGCAAAATGAGAGCTCGCTGGACCACAGACTCCAAAGAGAGGCCTCCCAGTATCACCCCAGGAAGGGCAGGGGTGCAAGAAGGACTTCGGCTTCTTGGGGAACCACAATCCCAGTGTTCTGCCTCCTGTCTCTGCTTCATTGGCCTGTGCTTTCAATCCTTTGTCACAGCAGGCACGGACGACAGAGGCATGGCAGCACCGTTCTTCATTTATTCAGCAAATAGAATTGAAAATCTACTCTGTGTCAAGCAGTGTGCATCAGGAATAGAAGATTAGCTGCACAAGGTAAAAAAGGCTCTGCCTTCAAGATTATATACCCCAGTTGAGAAGACAAATTTTAAAGAAGGAAAAGGATCACTATAGGTTGTGATAAGTACCATGAAGAAAAAAAATAGGCCATGTGACAGCAGGAAGCTAGGTGCAATGGTACCTATGACAGATCAGTCAGAGGACTCTTTTTGGGGTCCCATGCAAACCGAGGCTTGGAAGAGAGATGCCCAGCCATATATCAGCAAGGGCAAAAACCCTAAGGCAGAAAATAGGGATAGTAAGGTGTCCGGAGTGCCTGGGACATTTGAACAAGGGAGGTGTACTGGTTAGCTTGGGAATATAAGCAGGAGTCCCACTGTGGGTTCCCAGGAATTTGGTTTTGATTCTAAATGCAATGGGGAGCCATTTAGGGTTTTTTCCCATATTAATTTTTTAACTGAAGTGAAATTCACGTAACATAAAATTCATCATTTTAAAGCCTACAATTCAGTAGTGTTTAATACACTCACAATGCAATCACCTAGCTCTAAAACATTTTTATCACCCCAAAAGCAAACTTTGTACAAGAGAAAAAATGAATTGTGGTATACCTCTACAATGGAATGCTAGTCAGTTTTTGATTAAAAAGGGAACTATTGATACACAAAACCATAAATGAATCTCAAAATCATGCCAAAGAAATAGAAACCGATATAATGACCAATAGCATATGAGTAGTTGTCCCGGGCCAGGGATGGAGAGAAGGGAGAGGCAAAGGGGTCTGGGGAGGCTTTGAGGGTGATGGGAATATTCTACGTCTTGACTGTGGCAGTGGTTTCCTGGGTGTGCGCATTTGTCAGAGCTCATTGAATTACATTTTAAATTGACCCAGTTTTTTGCGTGTAAATGATAGCTGAATAAAGTTGATTTTAAAACATTAATAAGAAGGAAAGAATGCAGAATGTGATAAAGCCATCAAACTGTACTACAAATGTATGAAACAACCTCAAAATTGAAAGGCATGCGGGGGGAGTGACGATCTAAGTAACTGTGAAAATAAGTAAAGTTTCAACACTAAAAGCAAAAGAAATTTTCCATTAGCATTACCCCTCAGTTGATAAAATTGCTTCAACTAGTATGAGTCAATACTTCTGCTACTGCTATGCGTATGCACTGGAACTGAACAATTAAATAAATGGATGACAGATAGTGGGAGCTGGCTTTCTCATGGTTGGATGGGAGGTAACAGATAAGCTAGGGTAGCAGGCTAAAATGATCTATGTGATAATGGATTAAAGTTGGTGACATCAGCATAAACTCATGTTTAGCTTAATACACATACAGAAGGTTAAGCATAGAAACATTGATGGATATGTGTATACATCCAGCTAGTCTGCACACATACATTTCCTTGCTCTGTCTGCTGAGAGGGCCTTGAAGGAATGATACCCAGTATAGTGCCAAGTTTGGTTTCTAATATTCTCCAATAAAAGTCTCTTTGAAAAAAATGACTGATTCTAGGGGTGGGGCAGAAAATATGCCTAATAAACCTGGAGCATCTTATAGTGGCAGAAAGTAAGGAAGTGCTAGTAAAAATGGGGGTATATCAAAGAGACAGGAGCCAAGTGAAAGGGCTCCCAATCACCAAGGGTGAACAATTTGAGTATCATTACATTATAATCCAAGTAGTCAAGAAATACTCATGAGTCCATACTGATATAAATAAATGAAATAATCAAAAAAAAAAAAAAAAAAACTAAATAAGGGAGAATAGACAGACTCCCCATGCAGAGGAATTTCAAATAATGTCTGCAGATACCCTACTCTCAAGGAGGTGCAGCATAGCCCCCCTCTTCTCAGATGTGGGCCGCGCAGAGTAACTTCCTTCCAAAGAGGGCAGTATGGAAAGGGGAGAGAAGAGTAACTGTATAGTGGAGAAGCCTGACGAACACTGCCTCAGCCAGGTGACCAGGGTCAACATCAACCATGGTAAGTCATGCTGATAGTATGTCCCATTGATATGATGTGATGAAGATGGCACTTTGCCTCTGTGGTCTTCCTCTCAAAGACCCATAACCCTGGACTAATCATGAGAAAAACATTAGACGAATCCCAATTGCGAGATCTTTTACAAAATGCCTGACCAGTATTTCTCAGAATTGTCACAGTCATCAAATAAGGAAGAACTGAGGACCTGTCACAGGCAAGAGGGCCCTAAGGGGATGCGACACTGGAATGTAATGTAATGTCCTGAAGGAGACCTTGGAATAGAAAAAAGACGTTAGGTAAAAACTAAGGAAATCAGAATAATGTATGGGCTTTAGTTAAAAATAATTTTTCAATTTGGTTTATTAATTGTAACAAGCATACTAGGCTAATGTAAGATGTTATTAGTATAGAAAGCTGGGTGTAAGGTATATGTATGGGAACTCTGTACTATCTTCCCAATTTTTTCATATATCTAAAACTGTTGAAAAATAAAAAAGTTCATTTTTATAATAATTCCCTGAAAATATTAAAAGTGATAAAGAGGGATACTACATAACGATAAGGACAAACCATCAAAAAGATCATCATAAATTCTTGCGATCATATCCATAACCTTGAAACACACATAGCAAAATTCAACTCAACTGCAAGGAAACAGTGCCATACTCCAAACCCAAGTGGAGATTGTAATGCATCTCTAGCAGAAACAGAGAGAGGAGGCAGAGGGCGGGGCCTGAGTGCTCACTCTGAACTGCCTGGAAATGACCTAGCTGAAACCACAGGGGTCTTTCCTTCCTTCCCTCTAGTGGGAGAGATGCAGTTACCCTGGAAATGAATGGCTTTCTCTTGGCCCACCATTAGGGGGGTCAATAACAAGGTCTCCAGGTGCCAGGCAGCTATCGTCACTGACAGAGCTGGCCCCAAATCCAGACGGCCTGGCATCCAGCAGCCTGGCACCACTGACTAGCTGCTTCCTTCTCTCACCCAATGAAATGAAGAGGCCACAGCTGGAAGAGGTCCCACTGATGCAGGACAGGGCGAATCCCTCCGAGTGGGGATGTAAGTCCTACACCAAACGGAGCAGGAAGGAATTCAAGAGCAAGCCAAGAGTTAGAGACAAAGAAAAGTTTATTAGAGAAGGGATATCGCTCCATAGACAGAGCATGGTCTCCTCTCAGAGCCCAAGACAGAGCGTGGTCTCCTCTCAGAGCCCAAGAATGAGACCCCAAGTGTTCTGGGCATCGGGTTTATACCTGTTTCTTAGTTTCTATGAAAAATTACTGATTATAGGGAGTAAAGAATGAGATGAATGGCTGGGTTTATTAACTTGTGTAGGGTGCAGCTTAAAGTCTTTCTTTTCCTGTTTTCCTTTCATTGTGTGGGTAAACAGTGTTAGTAATCTCTGCAGGAACCTTCCTTTGTTCTATAGGTTCCTTGCGGTCTGGCCATAGGGCACTTCAGCCAGGTTCCAGTGTCTAGCAACACATAGCAGGTTCTGAATACAACCTGGTTTAATATTTAATCAATTTGTGTAGTTCTCATGCCTCATCCCTATATCACTCACTGCAGGCCAGCAGTAGCTGGCTCTCTGTGGGTGAAGAAGGATGGTGATGAGGGGGATCCCTGCCTTTTCCCCTGTTGCTTAACCTTGGCCTCTTAAGTTTTCCCAGTGAAGCTTATTTTTGAATCCATGTCTCCTAGCTGTGCAGTGGAATTCAACCTGGGGGTGACAGATGGAGACCCAGATAGAGACCCACTTGGTTTGACAGAAACCTAGAGAGAAATTCATTCACCTGGCAGGACATTCACCAAAACCAAAAGTCAGTACTTAAAAAAACAAACAAACAAACAAACAAACAAACAAAAAACTAATAAAATAGACAAAAGTGGTTGAGAAAAACAGAGAAAAGGCACAAATATATATATATATATGAAGAATGAAAAAGGGATTATAGTTATAGATACTGATAATAAATTTATACCAAGAAATTTTACAAATTAGATGAAATGGATTTTTTTGAAATGTAAATTTTTAAATTGACGCAGTGATGGCTGTAAAACACGAGTAAATCAACAATCATCTTAAAAAAATCCCATCAGTGCTCAAGTCTCCCCCACACTCATCCAACCACAAGGCTTTAGGCCCAGATGGATTTATAAATTATTTTTTCCAAACTTTCAAGGGACAGATAAGTAAACCATCTTTTATTAAACTATTTCAGACACAAGAAAAGGATGAACATCTAATCAACTAATTTTATGAGCAGAACTAGATGATTATAGAAACTTAAATTATATACAAATCTCACTTATATTCATAAGTACAGAAATCTGAAATAAAATATCCCTTCTTGTCTTACCCTACTACCCAGGAGTCTTACCCTACTACCCAGGAGTCTTCCCTGAACAAGCTCCTTACTAGCTGGCTGTGGGAGGTTGGATAAGATTTGGTCCCAGGGTCAGAGAGCTGGGAATAAGAAAAGTATGATAAGATCTCGGATCTTTAATGCTAATTTGTTCTTAAATTTCCTTGTTATGCTAATAATTCATTTGCCTTCTGCCAGGATTACAGCTGGTCAGTGGCTGAGAGTGCAGAACTAGTCTAAATAAGAAATAGTCACAGAGGGCTCCAGGGGTGATGTGTGTCTGCACTGGGGGATGGGAATAGTTTGATTATGTGGAAACTTGGAATGAGGAAGTACTTTGCATTGTTAGTAGAGAATATACAAACATTAAGAAATTCTAAGGAAGTCAAATGAAAGAAAATCAAAGAAAATTTACTTTGGGAAATAAAAATTTGACACAGAACTGCTAACAGAATAAACTGCTTGGCTTATCAGAGAACAATATTTATTTACACAGTTACAATACTGTATCCCCTATAGGAATCGAACAAAAAATGTTTTAGAATTCTGTGAGAATATGCTTGTGAAACCTGAAGTAAGAGTGTAAAATCCTCAGCTTCTGTAGTAAGAAGTCACCAGGTAATATAGATGAGATATAAAATCGAAGTCAAAAAATAGCCATTTAGGAATTTATTTAGAATAATCAAAGTAAATAGCAAGAGAAAAAGAATTTGCAGTAACCACTAGGAAGTAGAAATCTAGGGTGGGAAAGGGAGGGTTAGGGAGCAGGTAGCTATTTGTCACTATAAATATTATACTACTATTTGGCTGGAAAATGTATACATGCATTACTTTGATAAAAATTGTTTTAAGAAAAAAAAAAGAATCCAGTCTGCTTACATCAGGCATTTCTAATCTTTAGCCTATAGCCTAGATGCACCACATTTTTAAATGACTTATATTCAGGACAGAGATAAATTTCCCTTGATTGCAGGATGGAGAAATCGATGTGGTTTTTCAAGTCAAATGATTCATTGAGTTTTTTTCTCTCTTTAAACATAAAAGACTGCCAGGAGAATAAAAGGGGACAATTGGCTGAATGTTGGCTAAAATAATTTAAGATCAGACTGGAATCTAACAAGCATACATTTCAGTTAGTAAAAAAATAACATTTTAGAGTTATTGTGTAAAACTAGATGGGTCTGTAATGCAATAATTTAATGCTCATTTAGCCTATATTTTGGAGTGTAAAAAAACCTCTTTCTGTAATAACCTATTCAGTATGCACATTTTCGATGACGCCAAATCCATATCTGTAGTGAAAAACATAAATAATTTACATATACCTCACCCCTCATAAAAAGAGAGTGGAGAAGACTTGCGTGGGAGGATCAGAAGCATGGCAACCATACACCCTCTATTTCGAAAAGATCCCCAAATGAAAATATTCTATTCCAGGGTCAGACTTTACAGCCAAATTGTCAGCTAAGAACAGCAATGATGAGCTTATGGCAGAGAAAGGAGAGAACAGAAAAATTAGAATTATTTGGGCTTCGATGTACCTTCTCAGCCAGTCCTGCCCTGCGTGAATACTCCCTTTTATTATTCTTTCTTTCCTCCCTGTCTGTCCATCATCTTCCTCCCCTTAAAGCCTATCCAGCTCCAATCCTCCAACAACGGAGCTCTAAGAAGGCTAAAGTTCATTCTGGACTCCTTCCTTTTCCCTGCCTTCCCTACCTCTAGAGCTCTTGGAAGGAAATTTTGTTCAGTTTATATGAAGGTGAATATTTTATGACTTTCTGCTTTTGTAATTGCATTGTGCTGGCACTCAAGTTAGGCAAAGTCATTGGGGTGAAAGAGAAAGCTTGCACCAGCCTTCCACGAGGTGTTGACAGTGTGCTTTGCACGTGTCAGCTGAAAGCCAAGCAGAAAATAATAGCATTTCATCCCAGCCTGAGTCAGCACACCCTGGGAGTGAGAAGTCCTCACCTGCAAGACAGGTGCTTGCCCGTTAGAATAGAAAATCTGTCCTCACTGAAACCTGAGAAGCCATATTAATCCAGAGACTGGAAATCTAGCCTTTTTTTCTGGGAACTTGTGCTGCCGTTGTTGTGTTTCTTTTAATCTAGCACATGAAAAGGGGAAAAAACTGTCCTGTGTGAGCATTTCCTGCCACCCATCCCCCTCCCCCACGCCCCCCCCCCCCCACCCCACACACACACCTGGGTGAGGAGCAACCAAGTCCCCAGAACCATGGTGGGAGATGGTGTGCAATCCAGCTGGGAAGGGGATGGAAGAAACGCTTGGAGGGAAGAGTGAAAATAGTTGATGCCAAGGAAGGAGGACAACCCCCAGAAAGGAAAGAGCCTCCCTATAGGATCTGTTAATTTTGCCTGCCCACACCCCTTTTCCCTTCTTTGGGAGAAAGACGGCAGAATGGAAAAGAACACAGAGTCTGGAGCTGGGCAGGCTGAGTTGGAATTTAGGCTCTAGTCGTGTGACTTTAGGCAAGTTATTTAATCTTGGGGCTTCATCTGCGAAATGGAGTAATAGTGCTTGTATTGGTGAGAAGATTGAATGAAGTAATGTATAGAAATGTTTAGAACACTGACTGGCATGTTAATCAAACTTTGGCTTTTCTGGCTATTTTTTTCATGGCCTCCTCATACTCTTTGGAGAGCCACTCTTAGGCCGTGTGCCTGGGGTAGAGCCAAACCTTTCCCTTCCAGCGGCAGGTACATAAACAGGACTGGCCATGCAAAGCACCAGTGGACCCACATGGTTCAAACCCATGTTGTTCAAGGGTCAACTGTATTTCAATGGCCAAATGCTGCGCACACCAAAGGACGACTTTTGCTGTGATGCGTAAGACTGGGCAGAGCACAGAGGGTTAGCATCAGCACACAGATGCATATTTTCCCAAAGAATTTTAAAGAATTCTATAAATATGTGTTATCTGATAAGGTTATGAGCATAATCGAAAGTGCAGAATGAGAGGAACTGGGCACAACCACACCTACTACAGAGAATTAGGACAGGCAGCTTGGTAAGTTGTACAAAGTATCTTTGAAAAAACCTTAAGTAGCCCACAAAGTAGAGTAAGCATACTCATGTTTCAATTCACACAGAAGACTGACATTCTAACTTTCCAGGTCCAAAAAAGTCAGTTTTCCCTCCAACATTAGAATATTTCTTCAGTTGACCACCAAAGTATTTTGTTTATGTTTAGAGGTCATATCATATTTAAAATGCACATTTAAACACTAAAATTGCATTGATGCTCTAAGAAACAAATGGGAACTGAGATCCACCAGGGAAGACTAGGTGCCTTCGCTGTGGGAAGTGGCATCAGTTCATAGGAGGGCCTGACCGTGGCAATTACCACAGGCCCTTCCCCCGCAGCCATGTGTACAACTAGGGCTCCATTAGTTAAATGTGTATATTATGTGATTTTATTGAAATAGATTATGGGAAAAGGGATGGAAAGACTTGAGGTTAAGGGTTACAAATTATGGGCCACAAATTGAGCTAGCTGGGGCACAGAAATTACCAGCTATGCCATGGTTTGCTCCAGAGAAAAGGGAAAAACTTAGTTTCACATAATAATGATCCTATGAAAAGATAAAAGAGAAGTAGCATATTTCGTGCATCTATTAGTATGACCTAAAATAGGCAATCACATTTATATTCTTTTTACAATTAAAAAGTTTTTACCAATGAGGAAATAGAAGATCTAAGATGGAGCCATGCTCATCAATGTGGACCCACTCCCAACCAGCTCCAAAGCCCACCTTCTCCATATGCCAGAGAGCTGCTAAATGTCTTAAATGTAAGGATTCTGTTTGTTATAAACTCTCTATTGTGTTTTGCCCTCCACTTGGGCTTAAATAAACAAAGTAATTAACTGCAATAATAACAAAAGCATACTGGGTTTAAAACCATGATACAGGCATCATTTTTGTAAAAATTTGTTTATGTAAGGAAATGAGAAGGTAATCCATAACCCTTATTACACTTTAGGCAAGGGCAGGTGTAATTAAATTGGAAATATGCTCTTGATTGATTTCTAAACATCTGGGATTCTGAACCTTGATCAACAGTCTTATAATCAGTAGAGCAATGAAGCAAGAACAGGAACTACCAATAAGAAACTATCCTGCCAGGGATGATAACTGATTCTCATTGCCTAAATAGGGGGGAATTTAAACACATAATCACTGACAAGTTCATATTTAAAGGTGACTGTGCTGTTTATGCAGTGACCATATAAATGGAAGTAATTAAACTTCATTAGAAGTCATCCAGGCCATCACTTCACTGGTCTTCCTGTTGGCCTGCCTGGACTGATGTGTTTATGCCTTGCCCGGCTTCATCTAAATTAGACTCCATCGTAGGAAACGAGATTTGAAAGCAGCAATGAGAACCAGAAGCAGCTGCATTTTTTTTTTTTTTATTGATGGGAAATATCAGTACAAATAACAAAATAAGAAATGTGTGCCCAGTGACTAATCTCTTGTGGGAACGTTTCTATAGACGGACTTCCCACATTCTAACTTTCTTTTAAATGGAGAAGTCAGCATCTTTCCCAGGAATTGTTCCTGGGGGATTATGGTTGTTGAATCTATTTTGACATCATCATTTTGCAATACAAAGCATCTAAAGAAAATCTTTGAAGGCCTTGTAGGATAATTACAAGACTACCAGGAGTGTCAGGTGGCCTGTGTCAGTGACACTCACTCAGTATTGTCAAATGATCATTAAATTCAGATGAACTTAGAATTCATGACACAGGTAAAAGTGTTAAAGACCAGCACACTCCTCATTCCTTTCTCTTGAACTTTTCATTTGTTCATCATGTTGACCAAAGATAGCTGACTTACGGCATGACAGCACTCAATCGTACCATGATTGTGTTACACACAAGAAAACCATGAATGATACTCTATTCCACCCATATTTGTATCTCCTACCTTCCCTTTAAACATATAAAATAGATATTTACTTTCAATTAAATGCCAATTTTTAAAAGGTCATTCTAATGCTTCCTACTTTAGGTACAGACATAACAGAGGGAAGACAAACCTATACTAGAATGTGGAAGGGTTCTGCGTGGCCAGTTCAGCTCACTCACAGGCCAGCTTCACCTTGCACCTCACACAGAATTCAGATTCCCGTCTCGGCATAATTACAAGTCACGCTACAGGTCATGGAGTGCAGTAGCTCTTATACATACAATGCCTCATGTCTACTATACCCATTCACTGTATGAGGATTGAGGACAACATAATAGCCACACTCTGTGCCTTCTGGTACCCATTGAAGGGGAAGACAGGTTTCCTCACTGTATCGTGCTGGGTGGGAAGTTCTGGAATAGATTTATCCTTTCTAGTTGTGGGAAGGAGGAAGTGGACAGAGACTAAAGAAGAAGAAACCATGCCTGAGAGATCTCTCTCTTTTGTCTTTCTTTTTCTCTCGATTCTATCATTTCTTCTTTCCATGCAAATCCTTTATTCTTTTCTTCCCCATGTTCATTTGCTTCTTCTCTTTTATTTTCCTTTTTCTCTTTACATTGTCTTTCCTCTCCTCCCTGTTGGTTTTATTACCTGCCCCACTGCTGCTCAAATGGACAGTGCTTAGCAATGTTGCCTCTCTTATTATTCCCACAAAATACCCAGTTTTGTCATGGTATGGGCTTTTGCACACATGGAACCAAGCATACCACATGTTCTGAAAATGCTAAAATATGATCACAAATATGAGACTCACTGGCTAAAGATCAGCCCCATCCATTCTTGGTCTGAGGTTTAGTAAGAAATATGGTGAGGGGAAAAGCGTTCACTCAGATCTGAACTATTCACTGCTGAGGAATATAAACAAAATCTCTAAGTAGAAAAGCATACTGGATATTAGCGAGATTTTGGGAGAGGAAAAGACAAAATAGGATTTTGTGGATTTAAAGACTTCAGTAAGCATCAAGACCGTTGGTTTGAGACCAACATAAACCAACTACCTTTAGCCTGTTCTTTGGCAGTGCTCACACTATTGGCAAGCTGGTGGGAGAGTTTATGGTGCAAAGATTAAAATGAAAAACTTTTGACCTTTAAAAGACACCACCAAGAAAGTGAAAAAACAACCCACAGAATGGGAGAAAAAAAATGTAAGTCATGTATCTAATAAGAGATTTTTACTTAGAATATATAAAAGATACCAGTGGCTAATTCTCCATCTCAAGTGACAAAAGGCCTGAGCAATACATGATGTGTGGGTTGCAGGTGTGGGCAGAATGACACTCATCACCATGGGCTGTGATGTAGGAAGGGCAGAAAGATTATCATGGTAAGACATTCCAATAGGACACTCCTGCACAAGGGCTAGGCATGGAAGGAGTTTATGAATAGGAAGCCAACGCAATATTGACTTGTGGAGATAGAGGAGAAGCAGGAGGTTGGGATGGTAGTGGTTAAGGGTCTAAACTCAGAAGCTTCATTGATCCCAGCTCCGCTTTTTGCTTGTCGTGTAATCTTGGACAAGCTGCTTAACCTCTCTGTGACTCGTTTTTTTAATCTATAAAATGGAGATGATAGAGAGTATTTACCTCAAAGGCTAAATGTGAGACTTAATGAGTTAGTCACCTAAAGTACTTAGAAGCATTCCTGGTACATAGGAAGTCTTCAACAAACTACTACTACCGGCAGCTCTCCATATTTACTCCACCACTTTGTCCACTTAGGTGCCCGTGTGGGAGCCTATGGGAGTGATCTCTTTTCTTTCTTCATAGGAAAACACACCAGGAATAGGATTGTTGGAGGAAAGTGTGAAAAAGGTTGCTTGTGCTTATTTGTTCTCTTGAGGACCATCCCTACTGTGACTGGGAGACGTCTCATGATCCCACACCGGGAGGGACTGTAGTGCCCAGTTCACTCATTTGCAGATGAGGACAATATATGCAGAGAGGTGATATGAGTTGCTTAATGCCAATCAGCTGTTAGAGCTGAAATGGGGGTAGATCCTCAATAGTGAGTATTACTTTAATACTTTCTCTGTTACATCATGATCTGGACTAGATCTAAATGATTTGGTCCTCTACACGGAGGCATCATGACACAAAGTTCAGGGGCAGGATGTGCAGTGGGAGAGAGTATAGGATCATTTAATAACATAGACAATTTACCCCCATAGCTCCCCATTCACCAGCCCAAGATCTCAAGGAAAGTAAAGGTTCATCTGTCACTCGAGAGCCAGAAGGAACCAGGAGGGCTCCACAGTCTGCGTCTGCCCAAGATGTGAGTCTGGGGACACAGGTGCCTTTTGGGGCTCAGGGTAAGCCCAGTGAACTCCATCACCCATGTTCTCAGGAAAGCTCCAGCAACTCCGAGAATAGTGCTAATGCAAGTAAGGAAGAGAAACCACCCTGGCAAAAGGAAGGCTTAAACTTAAACAGCGCCACCCTCAGGAAGCCTCCTGAGGGCTCCACAGTCAGGTCCTCCTATATTTGCTATTTCCCAGCATGGATTCAACCCTCATATGTCCCATCAGTTGCCTTGGCTACCACGGCATAGCAGGACAAGGATGACTGCTTTTTTCCAGCCCCCTGAAGGTACATTATGCTTCCCTTTGGGAACTATCAAGTGACAGAACAATCTGAAAATACTTTTTTGCAAACTTTACTCCACTCTACAGAAAAGCATGTTAGTAAATGCCTGGGGATATCGTGCTTTGGAAGTTAAGTGCCCTCTGGATTTAGAGTGAGTGGATTTCACGAACCCTTGACAGATCATCAAGCCAAGATAGGAGGTCAAGTCTAAATTCAGAACTTGCCATCTGACTTTTTAAAGGCACTTGCATAGCAACAAAAACTTTCCTTCTGTTAAAACAATTAGAGACAGGAATTAAATGTTTCAATCCAATTTTACGTATCAAATTCAGCCCTAATTCCAGCTCTTCATCAGAAGGAACCATCTTCAGCTTGCAAATATATTTCACTTCAGGTCCTTTGGCTTAAGAGCCCACAAGGGATTGACAATAACCGTGGTTATAAAAAGAGCAAGTGATTAAGCGCCAGCTAAATTCTGGTAGACTGCCCATTTCCCTACAGCTTACCAAGAAATCACATCCTAAAAATTTTATATCTTCTCAGATTTTATTGATAAGTGGCTTCTTGATGTAATTTTAGTTTGTATATCCTTTCTTATTACTGAAGTTGACCATTTTTTTTATAAGTTATAATACCTTCTCCATTTCTTCTTCTGTGAGGTGTTCATTTATATCTTTTGCTCATTTCCAAGGAGCTCCTTTTAAAGATTCCGGTTATTATTTCGTTTACATTAACCCCCAAATTATATTAGATCTCAGACCAAGAAGTCCACCTACAAGCTATTTCCATTCTTAAGTTTTGTCACGTTGTTGCCCAACAAAGAGCAAAAGATAAGCTTGTAAAATTTGCACTATTGCAGTCAAAAATTATAATGTCAGCAGTATAAAATGCACACTCTATTAAATTTCATCTTCCCAGCATCTCTATAAAGGGAATGTTATAATTACCTCTATAATAAGTTCAAAAAATTAAATTTAGAACTATTAAATGACACATCTATGATTACACAGCTATTAAAGGACAGACAGGGCTCACCAACTTCTGTTTCGCACCAAATTCTATGCTCTTAATTACTGGACACTACTTTGTGTTATCCGCTTTATTATTGTTTTAAACTTCATTTGATAATTCCATTGTTTTCAATTTTAAAAATATTTTATATATATTTTCCCCAACTATGTTATAAGCTACATGAGATAGTATATATATATATAGTTTAGTTCTATCTATTAAATATAAGCTCTCCATAAAATATAGACATGTAGATAGATATTAGCATTCTGTTTCTTCTATTAAGTATATATGTATATACATATATATTTACACATGTAATATTAATAAATATTGTTATATTTATATATAAAGTATGTATGATATGTATATCATATATATGTAACTATCATACATACATACATATATATCTAACTAGGAAATGGTACATGCATAGAATGGTTAGTAAGCAGATAATATTGAAAAATTAAAAGTTGAAGCAAGGCTACAGAAGGGCCTGCTGATCATCATTAATCCACTACAGGGAGTGAGTTCCAAAACATTAGATTAGGCGAATATCCCAAGAATAGAGTTGGCAGTTTAAACTGAATCACATAACTCATATGACATGAAGCCTCTGGAAGCACTACTGATGTTGAGAATGCACACAAAGGATGCGGGAAACTGAGATCTCTCTGTGATGTATTAGAGTCAATGGCAGGGATGAGGGAGAACATCAGAGGAGTGAAAGAGGAGAGAAGGACCAGAGTTTGGGCTGCCTGTCATTGAATCTAGCCCAAACCGGAAATTGTTACAGGCACCTTCGAGACACAAGGGTCCAGAGTGGGGATCCTTTCAAAGTGAAAGTCATCTCTGATCTAATAAAAATCATGATCATAAGATATATAGTTGTAGACATACAGAATATCTTCTAAATGTAACCTCAATTTTTACGCTTGTTTATATTATTGGGAGGGAAGGGGGAGTATAACTGAACTTAACTCCTGGCTTTTGAAAGGGTGAGATGCTCAATGATACCATTTTACTCAATTCTGAGAATTGGTGAAAGGTTTGAGGAAATTAAAAGTAGCTAAATTTTAGCAGAAATAAAATCCAACTATAATGTTGTTTAAGAAGCACACTTGAAACATAATAGCGTGAAAAGTTTAAAAGTTAAAGGTCTTATAAAGGTCATATTGTACAAGATAAGCTAAAGGAAAATAAAGGTTGCATTTTTAATATCAAAATTTAATTGGATAAACAGCATGGACTTAATCAAGAAAGCCACTTGAAATTAGTAAAAGGTATAATTCACAATGAACATGTCATGAATGTTACATGCTGAGTTCTTTATCTCCTATTACTCTCTCCCTAGCTCCCTCTGCTCTAAGCAGACCGGCTTACTTCTTTTGAACACATCAGTTATGATCCTGCCTCAGGGCCTTTGCACTTGTTATTCCTTTTGCCTGGAATGCTCTTCCCTTATTTAGATAGCTGCAAGGCTGGCTTCATCTCCTCCTTCAGATATTTCCTCAGTGATCACCTGATAGTGAGGCCTTCACTGGCCACCCTATTCAAAATCGCATTTCCTTCCCTCAAATTATAGCTTGTCCATCTTCCTTGATTTATTTTTCTTCATAATACTTAGCCTCAACTAGCATACTATTTGTTTTACTCATTTATTTTATTTATTATCTGTCTCCCTCTACTAGAATGCAAGTCTCAAGACAGCAAGGATTCTTATCTATTTTGTTGTTGGACTAAGGCCTAGTAGAGTAGGTACTCCATAAAGAGTCTTGAATGAATAAATGCGTAAATTACATTACATTAGAAATGCAAAGAGAAATTTATAGAAAATAGTAGCAAGGGGAAATTTAACATAACAAAAGATAGAAAATTAAAAAGATTACAGAGACTAAGTAATGTAATTGATAATGTTGATTGAATAATGTTGATAAATCATATAATAGAAACTGTCCTTTATTTTTAAGCAAACATGAACATTTATATTAACTGATCATCTACTAGGCCCTTTTTTTTTTTTTTTTTACCAAGAATGAACCTACATTGACACATCATAATCACCCAAAGTCCATTGTTTACATTAGGGTTCACTCTTGGTTTTTACTTTGTATGGGTTTGGAGAAATATATAATTGCATGTGTCCATCATTATAATATTATACAAAGTATTTTCAATACCCAGAAAATCTTCTATGTTCTGTCTATTCATCCCTCTCACCACCACCCCACTAAAGTTTTTTTCTGGAAGAAAAACTTCACAGATTGGCCATAATAAATTTGAACCAAAAGAAAAAGTTATTTTAGAAGACTTATTCTATTTGATTTTATAGCATAAAAGTAACATCTATTAAAATAGTACTGGAACAGAAATAAAAATGTAGATTAATGGAGCAGAAAAAGAAATCCCAGAACAGTAATATAGGAACAAGAATATATCATGTGTTAAAGACATTTGAGGACGTTCAATATGGAAAGGATGGATTACTCAAAAATAGTATCGAAACAACTGTTGGAAATAATTTAAAATTAGAACCTTACCTCAATTCATACATCTAAATGAATTCCAGATGGAATAGTTAAATGTAGGGCAGGAAGTAAAATCCAAAAAAAAATCAGGAGGAAAAAAACAAATAAATATTTATATAACTTTGTGGTAGGAGAAAACTTTCTAAGCATTAAACCAAAGGCAGAGATCTTAAAGGAAAAAAAAATACTAGATCTAACTAAATAAAAATTTAAAATATCTGTGCATCAGAAAACAACAAAACAAAAATAAAGAAATGTAACACATTGGGAGAAGTATTTCCAAAATGACTTCAAAGATAAAATAACCTTACAATATTAAGAACAAATGTAAATTAATAGAGAAAAGATAAACATTCCACTAGAACAAATAAATAAGGGACATTAACAGACAAGTCGCAAAGTAAGAACAATGATGCCTAAACGCTAATTTTTGATGTCCTCAACTTCACTTATAATGAAAAAAATATGAGTTAAGTCAATGAAATACAATTATTGAAATCTATGTTTGAGAAGACGGTATAATCCTGGGAAGGTGAGGATAGAAAAAAGGGCACATATATAGCACCAGTGTGAGTGAGAAATATATTAACCTTTATGTGAGGTAGTTTGACAGTATATTTCAAAAGTATAAAATTTTTGCATTTTGAGCTAACAGTTTTTTATCCAGGAATTTAAGGGATTAATCATGAATATATATATACACACATATGTATATATGTATACATATACATGTATATATATATATAAAAACATGCCCTCATAAGTAAAAATAAAATCATTGGTTTTATAGCAGATATAAATGATTAAATCCATACATACATTTTCTTAAAAAATGAAAACAATCAAAGTATTAATTGATGGAAAATTAACGAAATTATTCATGGTGGATGCTTACAATTGAATATGAATACAGCCATTAAAACTTTTGCTGTAGAGGAAAATGTAATGACAAGGAAAGTTATTAATGATACATTTTTAAATGGAAAAAAACAGATTACACAATAGTATATGCCAAGTGATCCACTTTTAGAAATACATATGAAAGTATGTACGTATAGAACAAAGATTGGAAAGACATGTAATAAAATGTTAACAGTTTTAATCTGAGTAGCAAGATTATTTTTAGTTTTTTCTTTTTGGTTATCTTTACTTGCCATATTTCATATAATAAATACATGTTGCTTTTCTAAAAAGTCCAAAAAAGTTATTTTTCAATTTTTAATTCAATTGAAAAAAATCTCTTTTCTAAAGAGTCTATCAGTGACAATAATAGTCTCATAGCAGAAAGAAAGAGGGGCAAAGTCCACCGCTTGTCCAAACTGATTTCTCTTAGAATATGGAATTTACAACATTTTTATCTCCTGGGAAAACTTAGACGTTTTTGAAAAATGGGATCTCCAGGCTCCAGGTCTTTTTTTGTGCGGCTCCCACCCCAAATTCCTGCTGTATTTTAAACTCTTGATTTTTCCTTTAGATTTATCCTTGGTCCCTGTGTTCCAAGCACAAATTGAATATGAGTTTTGTCCACAATACTGTCTTGTATGGGTCTGACATCCACATAAATATAACTTGCTCATAAATATAACTTTCAAGGAAATTAATGACCATGCATTCCCACTCCACCCCACCTCCAAAACTCTTTTTCTGCTGTTCTTCACCCCAAGGCTGACTCAGTCTTGTGTGGCTACTACTGATGCTTCTGAGGTTCATGAGAAGTGTTTCCTCTGCCAAATGCCCACCCCGCAATCTTCTTTCATTCTTCAGGGTTTGGAAAGCCTTCTCTTTTCTCCCTGCTGCACACAGATTTTTTAAGGACCCCTTTTATCCAGCAGCAGTAGTCCATCCCTTGGTCTTCCCTAGAGGATCATGTCAGATTTTTTAATCTTAGTTTTTAATCATTTTGCCTTGCATCCGCATAAACTTCATTATTCTTTGATTGTTTCCCAGACATTTAAATTCCTAGAAGATGTTGGTATATTCCTCCAGAGATTATTTACTGTGGCTTCTTGCAAGCTGCCAGGGACACTAGCAATTCTAGATTACTTAAGAGACAACTTCATGTAGGAGATTATTTGAAGCTGGGATTTAGCCTTGTGAATGCTTATTTATTTCTGATTTGTCAGCATTTCTAAGGTATAGCTGCCAGAAGTCTCAATCCAAACAATGTCGTATTTAATACATACTGGACTCTAATTTTTACGCCCCACCCCCCAGGTACAGGAGGCAATAAAAAGCTCTATTCAGTTTCTCAGACACTCAGTCACCACTGCTGAAATTGACAGACTCCACTAAGAGAAAAGAGCCCACAGGTGCTCACCTCTATGGATTTCCTTCAATCCCAGATTTTGGCCTTATCTTTTTTTTTTTACTTGCTTTGATAATAGTGTTGTTCATGTCTTCTTTATCATTTCTGATTTTCTGTCTACTTCTATCAAATATTAGTGGGGATGTATATAGTGAATATATCCAATATGTAAGCATTGGTGCCCTTGAAGGAGGCAGCCTGAATGTCTGTATATTATGCTGCTTGAAATTGTTACACAACTTATTAATGATCGGTTCCTTTTTTTTAAGATTTTTCCCCCATGTGTTTCATTTTGGATAGTTGTGTGACTATTGCTGTGACTTGTTGTTCTCTTGCCTTTTCTTTTGCAGTGTTTAATTCTTCTAATAGACTTTTTATCACAGATATTGTATTTTTTATTTTAGACATAATATTTTTCATTTTATAAGTTTGATTTGTCATTTTTTTTACATCTCTCATATCTCTACTTAACATATGATCGGTTTTCCTCTAGCTTTTTGAACATATGAAATATAGGTTTAATAACTATTTTAATATCTTTATCTATTGATTTTATTATCTCTGTCATTTCTGGGTCTGTTCTATAGATTGACTTTTCTCCTTTCGCTCTTTGGTATACCTAGTAATTTTTTATTGGATGTTAGCTATTGCAAATTTTACCTGTTGCATGCTGGATGTTTCTGTATTCCTGTAAATATTCTTGACCTTCATTTTGGAGCACAGTCAGGTTACTTGGACATAGTCTGACCTTTTCAAGGCTTTGTTATATTAAGACTTTGTTATATGGAATCAGAGTAGCTTTTTGCCTAGGGCTAGTTTTGCCTCACTATTGAGGCAATACTTTCATTGGTGTTCTACAGGATACCCGGTGAATTATGAGGGTTTCCACTTTGGCTGGTGGGAATACGAACTATTTCCAGCTCTTTATGACATCCGGGGGTTGTTTCCTGTATACCTTTTGAATAGATATTTTCCCAATCTTGTGTAGTTTCCTCACATGCATGCACAGAGCAATATGCAACTGAAGATCCAAAAAAAAAAAGACCTCTCTGTATACATATCTGTCTTAGCCAGAACTCTGCAATGCAAACTCTGTATTCATATCCCTAACTTTTTGATTAACCTAGAGAGAACTCTGGGCTCTAACTGAGCTTCTCCTCTTTATACTGATGCCTGGAAACTCTCTCTAGTCTAGGGAAATTGTCAGGCTCACCTATTTTTCTTCCTCCCTGTCTTGGGGACCACCATCCTATACTGCTTGATTTCCAATGTCTGGAAACCATTGTTTCATATATTTTGTTCAATTGTTTAGTTGTTTCCAGGCGGAGGGGTAAATCTGATGTGTTACTCGATCTTGACCAAAAATGGAAGTCTTTACTATTGAGTTAACTCTCCAGGGTCTCTGCATATATATTTTTATGGAGCTATTCTAATGTTTTCAGTGGGTAGTTCACCATGGTTTTAAGCTCCCCTATTTCACTCACCATAATATTGATCTTCCCTCGTTCTTTTTCAGTGTAATTTCCTAGTTTCTGCCCTGGTTTAACCTCATTAATTCTCTGAAAGTTGCTTTTATCTATTTCCTCCCGAGTTCTTAGTCAAAGGTTTCCTCAGTCGCATGGATTCTCTCTCAGGTAGATCTCTTAGTCCATAGCATCTATGAAAATAGTATTCATATTTATCCTTTTAAACTCCAACCTCTGACTTTTTCATAGTCTCACTTTTTCCTTATACTACTTAGCTAACTTTTTAACATATTTTATTACACAGTATTTTCATATCAATAATCTTACTTACTTTATATGACATGTCTACTTTTCGTCTTCATCCACTTCTATATACCTGTCCCTGTAAGCATTATTCACACTGTATTCTGAGTTACCATCACTCAATCCCAGGAAATTCCCCAGTTCCCAAGTTCCACGATACCATCCCACAACTGGAGACCATTTGAGCGAGATAATAAAATGGATTGTTTTCTCACCAATATCAGATAACAGCCTGAGAACATCCCTTAATGCATAAGCCCTAATGGCTCATTTGGGACTCGGTTCACATGATTTACAGTTATTGTCACAGTTTCAGTTACCTATGTGATCCTTCCCGATTATTAGGTCTTCATTTTGATAGCAGTCCCCTTGGTCTGTTAAAGTCTTTCTTCGAATAATAGTTCTTGTGTGAGGCAAAAGAGAACCTTGAACCTAATTCTGAACCAGCATCCTTCATAACTACATTCACCCACTAAGACACTAAAACATATATGTCTTATCCCTGAAGATGTTCGAGGAAAGGGATGTTGTAATTCATCCTGGGTCTTTGGCTAAACTACTTTTTATACTTCTATGCTCAGCTGAGTTAATTTGGACACTTTGGGGAGAATTCGTTTTTATCTAATTAAGAGATGAGCTTAAATAATCTCTTTTTTTTCTGGGGCCCCACTTGGGTTGCTGCTTTGTCTTCTGAGAGATGGAGGGAACCATGGGTTTGCCTTCTTGAAAGTGGGAGGAGGTACCAAGTCAGCTTACTTCAGCCAGATTAGAGAATTACAAAGAGAAACAATCTAAAAAGGGGAATGGACTCAAGAAAAACAAAGGAGTAATCCCAAGTGTGGAGAATTTTTGAGTTCTT